>NC_053493.1:304188071-304430571 GCF_905171775.1 Rana temporaria | reverse complement strand
TGTGCTTCTACTTCATTACCCAAGGACTGAGAGTGGAATTAAACATACAAGAGAAAAGTCTGCTGCTGCCACTTTTTTTGTGTTAGCCCAGTACTTCATCAAACTTTCATCTGTAACCGTTGTGTGGCTGATTAAGCACATATGCATTTTTCCTTAGATTCCAGTTTGAGAAAAACTACCCACAAGATCTGTATACAAATACATAGCGTGACTTCTTTTTTTTTTTTTTTCTCCTAACTGTTTATTTTCTTTGTGAATGGGCCCAATGGTTTCTTTCAAGGTTTACAGTACACTCCACATAAGCCACTATTTTTGATACATATTTAAATACAACACATTGCTTTTGTGTTTAATATACTGCATAATAGTTTTTTTTTTACAGTGACAGTCACGAGATATATATTATGTATGTTTCACTGAATTATTTAAGCTCAATGTGTGTTTAGATCCTGCGTCTGTTTTGCAACTGAAGGCTTCCTTGCTATCCGTTTTTGTATTAAACGTTGTCCAATCTGTTTTTTAAAAACGCTATTGGGTTGTTTAAACAACGCGTTCCTATTTAATGTGCCAGGGAATAGTTATGGGGTTTGTATAAATGGGTTTTCTGTTAGCACTGCATAGTCATGCTGTAAATTGTGTCTGTGTGCAGTTGGAGAGATCATTTTATCTCCCGTTTATAAGTATCTATAAGGACAGTAGTTGGAGGCATGCACGTATGTCTTCTGTCAATGTAGATCTTTCAAGGTTCTGTGGCTTTATTTTTTTATGTAGTCCAAAATGGTAGATGATTTCATTTCTGTGTCTAAATGTTCCTTTTGAAAATAAATACTTCAGGCTTTTTTTTTATGATCTATTACTTTTTTTTTAAAAAAATTCACGTAAGTTCTTGTGTCGCAAAAGTTCAAGACCCGTAAAAAAATAAATAAAAAAATCATACCAATGACTATGTATCGCTAATTTCTATTGACCGTTAAAAGGACACACTCGGTTATGTCACTGTAGTAATGTGATGACATAAAAAAAAAATAGTGAGATAATATATTGAGTACCATTATCTAAATATGGCCTTCAGTATATTAATATTAATACATTTTCTTTTTTTTTTTTTTCAGTGATTTGCTAAGCCCAAGACCCCACTAATTAGAATGTTAAAATGGAGAATTGTCACCATCAATTTTGGTGACAGACTCAGAAAAGTATGGTGAATCATTAGAATAAGGTTTACAGCTCTGTATAATGCTATACCTTTAGCAAAGGCCTACTGTGTTTTTCAAAGGAATTTTTTTTTTTAATGGCATACATAATCTTTACTTTTTTATTTTTTTATTTTTTTTATATATAAATGATTAAATTGTAATATACCACCAGGCTATGGCTTGTCAAAGCTGCTTATCACAGGATCTTCATTATCCCAGTTGTACCAGAAGCAGAGGTGGAGATTTATTACAATTGACCTACATATTTCTTTGAGTATGAGCTCCCGTAGCTTTTAGTTTCTTGTAAAAACCCTCCACATCTTGCCTACATCTGCAAGAGAAACTTGTTTGGCCTCATCAAAGCACATTTCAATATGTACTGTGAAAACCTAATATGTTACCATTCTGGGTCTAAGTGCCTTCAGAGCACTCGACTGTATATGTGGCTGTTTTGCTTCTACTACTCGGTGAACAATTAAGGTTGGACTATATTGTCATGAGTTGATGGGACATATAAAATAAATACTTGAAAGACCATAAGGAATTTCAGTTATAATCACTTCTGTAGAAAGTGCTAGTTTACAAAGTGCAACTTTCTGTATTGGGTTAGTCCATATATAAAGCTACAGTGTACATGAAAAGTCATGGTAACTGGTCTTTTCAGCAGTTAGAAGGATTGGGATGTGACTGCACCCAGAATTCTTTCTGTCTGTAAGCTTTGGCACATGTGGCTGGAACATGTTGCTTGTGAATGAAAAATTGGAAGTTCTTCACTGAACTCATTCCTATTGACATTTTTGTCACATTGTTTTTCATGCACACTGACCTTATTGCAAAGTTCACTTTCATTATGGACAGCTTATTCATCAGCATCTCCTTGTATGCATTGTTTGCCTTTTTTTATAAAGCATTTATCATTGCTATATTAAAATTTCAGCGTTGTCATCTTTTCGGGGGGACATGTCAAATCTTATTTTAAAGTGCTGTTGCGTACAGAGGTTAATTGCACTTTTATTTGAACATTTTTATTAGCCCTAACAGCTTTTGCATATTGTGTGTGGGTTTTTTGTTTATAGTACATTTAAAACATACAGAATCATCGGCATATTTCTTTAAAAAAAAAAAAACTTTTGTCTAGCCAACATGTTGTGCTTTTTTTTTTTTTTTTTATTGCAGCCCCCCCCCCTATATATATATATATATATATATATATATATATATATATATATATATATATATATATATATATATATATATATATATATATATATATACATGCACACACACTTTATTGTAGGCTTAGTGTTTGGGGATCTGTGATTACTTATCTGCCCACTAGATACAATTTGGAATGAAGCATTGCTGCCAGTTCAGAACATACATGTATTAATGATATTATGCCTGTCAGTAGTATTAAAATGATTTTGCCTTACTTTTTTAGCACATAAGGGAATAAAAAAAAATATATATATTATAGCGATTAATGGACTTTGTCCCATTACAGTTGTGTTGTGTTCTGCTTGGTTACAAGTTAGAGGCCTTTTTTTTCTTGACATAGCCACACTTACCCTAATGATCTATTCCTCCATTTCAAATGGAGCTAAATTGTTTTGGTTCCTTTGTCTCCTCCTCCTTTTTAAGAGTGTCTCTTTTTTTTTTTTTTTTTTTTCTCTCTCTTTCGACTTTGGCTAGATGTGATTTAGAATGTCTTTTGTAGACGTCTATGTCTCATAATTGTTTCCACACGGTGTTGATGTCTGACGTTGTTACAGTGTGGGGTTGGAATTTTTTTTTTTTTTCCCCTCTCCATTTTTTTGGCTAGGCTGTAAATATATTTCAAGCTCAAGTAAAATTAGTTAGAAAACTCATATTGAAATCACGTTTTTGTGTGTGTGTGTGTATATAATATATATATATATATATATATATATATATATGTGTGTGTGTGTGTGTGTGTGTGTGTGTGTGTGTGTGTGTGTGTGTATATATATATATATATATATATATATATATATATATATAATATATTCTCATTTATCTTTATTTTATTTTTTTTGTTTTTGTGGTCATTTGTATTTAGATTATTTTTTTTCCAATGGCTCAAGTAGTTATTAAAGTCAACACTGTCCATTGGGAATATGTAACTTTCTAATCCCTTTTCAATTAAATAAGTAATATAGCCATATGTATTTCTCTTTTGCCTAGAGAGTTAAGGTATCAGAAAGGAGCAGGTTTTCTACCTTATACCTTACCTTATATTCCAGAAGTTATTGATTTGAATACATTTTATGTTAATATTGCAGGGTAATAGATAGTCAACAGTCACTGTTAACATCGCCTTGGATCAGATCATGTGTGAAAGCATTTGAATAAGCGGTCTCCTAAATCAAGCACAAATCCACATTGCCAATACAATACAATGGATAGACATTAATTAAGTTGGCTAAAAGGAATTTTAGTCAGTTTAGATCCATAGTTGAAAATATACTGTGTATAAATACTAAATATTTTTACTTTGGCTTGCTAGCATATTGACTCTAATGTATTCCATATTTTTCTGTAGTTTATTCTCCTGCTTTTAAGAAATGCAGGAATACCTTAAATTGGGATCTTGAACATATTGAAAAGAAAACTGTATAAATAAGTAAATGTTTAAGGGAACCTACTTCCTACTGAAGGAGCAACATGCCATTGATTGTGTTTTGTTAAATTATTAGATCGCTAGTCCATTGTGGCAGTTTATCATAGAATCAAACTAAAATTCGATGCAAAGAGGCTTATAAAGTAAAGGGGGGGTTAAATATCTATATATCGGTTCTTAGTAAGGCTAAGTCCAGTAACCAAACACATTTTATTTTACATGTTCATCTTTAGTTTTAGAGCTAGCTTGTTTTAAAATATATTCATATTTTTTTTTTAATTTGGCTGTGGTGCAATAAGTACTGCCTGTCTGTAAACTGAAACAATGGAGAACAGTTGTCTATATCCTGCGACTGCATTGACCAGTGCAGTCCAGAGCATATGGTGTGAATAAGCCCTTTTTGCAGATCCCTACCTACTTTGGTTTAGTAGATGCCGAGGTGGGCCATTTTTTTTTTATTTTTTTTTCCAAATGTTGGAGTTTTTCTTTAAAGTTAAAGGATTGGCATTCTTTTTGATTCCACTGATGTAATATTATGCACATGTTATGTTAATTGTAATCTGATACTGGATTTTGGCATAGATCTGTAAGTAAGCCAATACCAGGAGCAAATGGATGAATAATCGGGAAAATGCTGAAAAAAAAAAAGACTACAGTCGATTGCTGTAGTAAAGAGAAAACATTTTAAGAATGATCTCTTCAAATTTGAATCAAATATTATTATTTTTACATTGCTTACTGTATAGATTTTGGGTCCTGTATATTTGTCAACTGGACAGTACTGAAGTTACACAATAAAGCAGAATTTAATGCCTCTAACGGCACCCAGATATAACAGCCTTTCAATTGTATATTTAACAGACCAAAAAGGATCCGATTCGAAAAGTTATTGTTAAGGTTTACTTACCGTTTAGGGAGGCCCTTTGTGGCCCCTGTTCATTGATGTGACACATCTAACCCTTTACGGGGTATGTATTACCCTCAACCATAATAATCTCCGCAACTGAAATGAAGGCAATTTTTTTCAAAAAACGGAAACATCTTTTTGCTTGGATAAAAAAACAATCAAAGATGATGCTATTTTTTGGGGGAATATTTATTATAGCAAAAAGTGTTTTTTCAAAATTGTCGCTTTTTATTTTTTTTATAGCGCAAAAAATAAAAATCGCAGAGGTGATCAAATACTGCCAAAAGAAGGCTCTATTTGTGGGAAAAAAAGGACGCCGATTTTGTTTTAGGAGCCACGTTGCACGGCCACGCAATTGTCAGTTAAAACAACGCAGTGCCGAATCACAAAAAGTGGCCCGATCATTGACCACCAAAATGGTCCAGGGCTGAAGCGGTTAATCTCCTGGGTTTATTTACTAAAAATTTAATTTGCATGGCTATCAAAGAACACAAATCCCTGCACCACAATCTACTCAGTCACTTTCCTGTTCCATTCATCATGTTAATGTGGTTCATTAAAATCAAATGCTTAATTTGAACCAAGAAGAAAAGTTAGCTACACTTGCTACTTTAGATGGTGATCAAAATAAATAAAAAGAGGGCTTACTTCTGTATAACTAACGTGTTAATTCTGGTGAACAGATTCTAGGCTAGTGTGCACACTGGATGGTTACTATGAGCCGTGACGATTCAGACTAGGACCCTTTCACAGCCCTTTCACATTTTCCTTGCATAATTTTACAGATTAGGGTTACGTGACCAAAAGTGCCTTTTTATTGTATCTTGGTAAAACATGTAATCGCATAAATATGAAAAGAAAATGGACAGGCCCAAGGCACATGTTCTCACATGTTGTAAAATGCAACCCCATGAAATATAATGTCTCGCCTTGATCATGGCTTGTGGATAATTATAACCGGCAAAAAAGGTATGCTTTAGGTTCAGTCAGGCTGCTTCTTGAGATAAAAAACGTATCATTAGTTTTTTTCTAACATGTTCATAACCAATTCAGTGAAAGCATAAAATGAGGTAAGCACCCAATAGCTATCATTAGTTTTTTGATGAAAAACCAAAGTTCCTACTTAATCACACACAAATTTTTACTTGGCTAAATGTTTATCTAGAATTGCTTTTTCATAGCACGAAACTCTTGCACATTTTATTTTTATTTTGGATGGAGTGAAGAGAGATTGGAGCACTTTCTACTAGTTCTGGTGACACTAGTGACACACCAGGATTCCCTCACTTTGGAGGGATTTCCTCTTGCTTCCTGTTTTGGCCATGAGACAGGAAGTGAAGAAACGTCACCAATAGGACACAACCTTTTAGTTAGTTAGTTTTAATGCTTTAGTGGACCAAGTGTACAGAGCACCCGGTCCCATTGAATCCATCTTGTGGTTACTAAGCGATGTGGTCAAACCGCTTGCCTATCTTCTTGAATAAAATTTTTTACAATGCCAGATTCCATATTTTTATCCAGATGGGTTCCTTTTAACAGCGTCAACATCTTTGTTGCCCAAGTCTTCTTTTTTATATAAATTATAGTTCTATTCTATTTTGCACTAATATCCCAGATTTTTAAATCTTCTGAATGCTAGTTAGATTTAAAGCGGGGGTTCACCCTGAAATAAAAAATTTCTTGATCTACCATACAAACGAGCATACTAGCGTCAGCATGCCTTTTTTATTTTTTTTATTTTTTTTTTGAGCTGTACTTACGGTTTAATCCGTAACTTTCGTTTCAGCCCCCGGCCGGGAAATGGGCATTCCTATGAAGAGGGGTACTTGATTGAAGTCCAGCTATGGCGCGTCATGCCTTCCGAAATAGGACGCCGACATATACGGCGCCTGCGCAGTCAGCTTCTAGTCTGATGCGCAGGCGCCGTATAGCGCCGAGTCCTACTCCAGCTATTTTCAGAACGTGGGACGCGCCATAGCCGGCCATCAATCATGTTCCACTCTTCATAGGAACGCCCATTCCCCACGGGTGTCTGAAACGAAACTTACGGATTAAACCGTAAGTACAGCGCATAAAAAAAAAAAGCATACTTTAGCTGATGCTAGTATGCTAGTTTGGATGGTCCAAAGTGGTGTTTTTGGGTGAACCTCCGCTTTTAAGCTCTATATTTTAAGTTGTTACTAGGCTGAATGGCACAAATTGCACATAAAGTACTTTGCTTGAGTCTACCCATCTATCTACCCATCTATTTATCCTTTACTTTTTCATACATAGGCAAAAGCGCTTGCCACTTAGCCAAACAGCAGTAGGGTTGTTGGTTTGAGTCCCAACCACGGCACTACCTGCCTGGAGTTTGCATGTTCTCTCTCCTGCCTGTGTGGGTTTCCTCCCAGGTACTCTGGTTTCCTCCTACACTCCAAAGACTTGTTGGTAGGCTAATTGGTTCCCGTCTAAACTGGCCCTAATATGTGTATGTATAAGCTGAAAGTTGGGACTTTGAGGCCATAGACAAAGTGGAGGTACATGAATCAAAGTACATATTTATTAATCATACAATTGTAAAAAACAGACAGACCATCACCCTGGCCTTGGTTTTATATTCACCAATCCTCATTTCTGTGACCCCCATGTAAGTATTTGGGTCGGGCCGTAATGCCTTCCCCCCCACTATTACGAGTTACAATCATACCAATTATACTATCATATTTTGTAGATATCTCTGAACATCCTCTCCTGATGAGTGTTCTTTTTACACAAAACGCGTCGGACATTTTGGGATGCAGATATTTATCTACACTATACTATCAACTCAGAAATTCATCTACCCACCATTTATGATATCATTACTTGTGTATATATATTTATTTTTTCGCATATGCTGCTTTGATGTTTCGTGTACATAGATGTATCATTGAATGTATCTACCAATCAATCGAGGCCACTACGTGGCACAAGTTGTTATATACTTATGTACTCTTGGCGCCCATAGTTCACACACACATATGGCCGTGTGAACAACTGTGGAATGATGTTTATTAGAATGTCTCTTTCTATGTGGACTTTTTTATTGATACAATTTTATCATTAATAAATATGTACTTTGATTCATGTACCTCCACTTTGTCTATGGCCTCATTCAAAGTCCCAACTTTCCGCTTATACCCTTAAATAGGGATGAAGCACACCACATATGTGCCTCATTTAAAGTCCCAAATTCCCCCCTTCTCTTCTAATATGTGTAGGTAGGAATGTGAGTTAGGGACCTTAAATTGTAAGCTCCTTGAAGGCAGGAACTGATGTGAATGTAAAATATATGTGTAAATTGATAGCGCTAATTAAGTACCTATAATAAATAAATACCTTCTAATTTAAGGACTTTGATCACTCACTCTAGCCTGTTTAATAGTTTTCCTGCCTGCACTATTTTTTGTAACCCTAACTCTTAAATTAAATATTATTGGTCATGGTTGAAATGTCTTGTAACAATACATATATGTTTAAATGACATGCAGGAAAAACTATGCCAATTGAAGCTGTACACTGCATTTTGCACTGCACTATGTACATGGTGCTAACAATAACTTCCCAGTTACTTGCAGGGGGTAAACTGCATTTCAGCCCATTATGTAGTTGAGTTGTCTGGCTCCTCAGCCTTTCAATAGTTTTTAGTATATAAGCCTTTTATACTACTGGCTTTGTTGTTCAGCTACAGTGGTCTCACAGTATTTTTCTAGTTAATTGTCTCTAAAATAGCAAGTTCAAATTCCTCCTAGATGGATGAAAATATTTAATAAAACCAATCACTATACCTCATTAATGATCTGCAAAAGCCCATGCATTGCTGTGTAGTTGCATTCACATAATTCTCCCTAAATCCGAGGAATGTGGCCTGTTTTAATGAGAACTAAATGATTTGCAAATCTTTATGCAGCCCCTATGCATACCAGAATAGGTACATGTCGTCTTTTTTGTGTTTTGATTACACAGAGCATGCCTATACCATTGATATAACCACTATACTGAACAGTATAGTGTATACGTAATTTTTTATTTTTTTTACCTGATTGGTATATAAAATGATCATGGCTTTGCCTTATTTAGGCGCCTTTCACACGAACGGCTGTTTTGCCGCAGTTAAAAGCATGTTTTTTATGGAGCTGCGGTGGCTCAACGCGATTGGCACTGCGCTGACAAGCCATTCACCACTGCAGCTAGAGGTTCGGATCCCGGTCTCGGCTACATGTGAATTGAGTTTGGTGGTCTCAGCCCGGCTCCCGGTGGGTGTGCTATGCGAGGTAAGCTTGCGCTTAGTATGCCCACCCCCCTCCCGCAAAAACCACCACAATTACACACACTCGAAATTGGGTTAACATGCACGCCCTTTGACCACGCGGTCTCTAAAAAGAGAGGTGAAGGGCTAACGGGGCTGGTTGAGCGGGCTAGATCCTCTCACTCCCTTATAGGCAGTCCCTCTGCCCCGTTGGTCTTCAAAGCGGAGCAGGTAGGGCAGGCTGTGTGAGAGGACCACCTCACACACCCACCATTGCCACCCGGGGCATGGAGAAAGGTGGCAGATTGCCTCTGGGGGAGGCCTGCCTACTCCCAACTCCTGTATCCGGCTCCTCTCTCGAGTACACGCACAAAATACACTTAAACATGCTTTTTTTTTTTTTTTTTTTTTTTTTTTTTTTTTTTTATGTTTTGCTGGAATTCAAGACTCTAGGCACAGTGGTCAGCTGCATTTGTACAGTGCGATTAGCTGCGGTTGCGTTTAGCCGCAGCACGATATTGAACGGGGATCCGACTTGGATCCCTGCCAATGCCAAGCACTGTGTCTGGTATGAATCTTGAGGGGGAACTCCACTCCAAATAAAAGAAAAACGGCATGGGTTCCCTCCAAGAGCATACCAGGCCCTTGGGTCTGCTATCGATTTTAAGGGACCCGTATCCTAGCAGCAGCCCAACCGGTCAGGAAAGGGGGTGGGGTAAAGTGAGCGCCCCTCCTTAACCGTGCCAGGCCGCATGCCCTTAACATGTGGAGGTAGGTGCATTGGGGCAAGGGTGCGCCCCATACTCATTCACCTAGGGTGGGGGGCCGGGATCTGGGGGCCCCCTTATTAAAGGGGGCTTCCGGTTTCCGATAAGCTCCCTGACCACCAACCCACCAGGGTTGTCGGGAAGAGGCCCTGTCCTCATCAACATGGGGACAGGGTGCTTTGGGGTGGTGGGGCCGCAGGGCGCCTCCCTGCCCCAAAGCACCTACCTCCCCATGTTGAGGGCATGCGGCCTGGCATGGTTAAGGAGGGGGGGCTCGCTCATCCCCACCCCCTTTCCTGACCTGCCGGGCTGCTGCAAGGATACAGATCTGGTATGGATTTTGGGGGGACCCCCACGCCGTTGTTTGGGGGTTCCCCTTAAAATCCATAGCAGACCCAAGGGCCTGGTATGCTCTTGTAGGGGAAACCCATGCCGTTTTTTAATTTTGAAATTTGACATGGAGTTCCCCTTTCAAGATTCATACCAAACGCAGCTGACACAGTGCACTGCGGTTATGTGCCGATAGCTGTGGGACTTCGCAGCTGGACGCGTTCAGTTCTATTTTTTTTCTTTTTTTTTTTTTCACTTCAGACTCTACCTCATAGAGTGCGTATTTTATGCTCATGTTCTGCGTACCAGCCCATTGCATCTCTATTTTGGTTTAGCATCATTAGTGTCGCTTTTCTTTATATGAATTTCTCTTTTTTTTTTTTTTTTAAACATATGCTATTGTAACATGCGCATTTACAAATAAACCAATATGAACCCATATGTTACTCCATTTGCAAAAGAGCAAATGAACTTACCAAAAATTAACCATTTCAAATTTTTACCCCCCCCTTACCCCTACCCCTCCCCCCCCCCCCCCTGTCTCACCTTAGACATTCTCTTCAGACCTATAGGTCTTTCTAATTTTCTTCTAAGGGAGCGTTTAAATTTCTTCCCTTAGCTTTTCTGCGTAACTCCATGTTTTCTTAAAAATCCTCCAGTTTTCCCATTTTGTGCTTAATAAGATATTATTACCTTCTAACCCCTCTTTCAGTTCTTCCATTTTATATGTTTCTTCGACCGCGTCGATCCATTCCCACATCAAAGGGGGGTCTGGATCTTGCCACCTTTTAGGGATTAGTCTCTTAGCGGCATTCAGGAGGTGCGGTATCAGAGAGTCCCTGTACCTTTTTAATACCTTCTTCTCCCCCATGAAATAAAACAACCCATGGGTCCATCTTTATCTTTTTCTTTGTGATCTCTTCCACGCAACCCAGTATATTTTCCCAATACTCTTTTATCTTGGGGCAACCCCACCAAAGGTGTGCCATATTTCCCAGTGATCTACAACCCCTCCAGCAGTCCCCTGTCTGCCCCTCTTTAAATTTTTTTAATTTATCCGGTGTCATATACCAACCGGCAATGCATTTAAAGCTCATTTCTGCCGTGCGGCTGTCAACCGCGGAGGAGTGAGTCAGAGCCAACATTCTCTCTATTGTGGTCCTATCCCGCTGTGTGCCCAATTCCCTTTCCCATTTTTCAATGAATGGGGGTATGTCCGGCTCCCCCATCTTCAGTAGGATCCTATATAATTTTGAAACGATACCTTTGGATCTTTCTGTGGTACAGATTTTCTCCAGATCTGACAACTGGTCTCCTGACCTCAAAGGGTGTGGAAGACCTTGAATAAAATGGTTTAGCTGCCGATACCTCCACTCATTGATTTCCATTAAATTTTTATTAAGTTTTAACTCCTGCAGTGTTCTAATGTGACCCTCACTCATTATATCTCTTATTTGTGCAGTGTCTTTTTTAATCCAATGCCCCCCTACTTGTGTCTTACCCGGTGCAAAAAAATCGTTGTTTTTCAGTGCTATAAGAGGAGAGTTGTATTCTTTCTCAATTTTTTTATACACTATATCCCATGTTTTCAGTGCCTTTTTTGTTATCTCGTGTAGATTTATATCCAGTGTCCTAAATTTGGGGGGATTCCAAATTATCTTATCTAACCTTGCCTGTGATATTTCATTTTCTAAACTTACCCACCTTTTTTCTTTATTGGCTCTGGCCCACTCCACCACCCTTGCCAATATCACCGCATCGTAGTATCTCTTAACATCCGGAGCGGCGAGTCCACCCTTTTTTTTTGGTTGCCTTAATGTTTGAGAGGATATCCTGTGTTTCTTATTCTTCCATATAAAATTCATGATTAATTTATTAAGGGCTGAGAGTAGCGTTCTCGGGAGGGCTATGGGGATCATCTGGAATTTATATAGGACCTTTGGCATGATAATCATTTTGCAATAGTTAATTCGTCCTATCCATGATATTGCTCTGTTTTCCACCCTTTTCGTCTCTTTCTTAATTTCGTTTAACAATGGGATGAAATTTATCGCGTAGGTTTTTTTGATTGATTTTGCTAACAGGATCCCAAGATATTTAAGTTCGCTGACCCAGGCGAAACGATGGTTCATTTTCAGTGATTTTTCTTCTGTCTTACTAACGTTTATACTCATGATCTCCGTTTTGGTGATATTTAATTTGAAGTTTGAAAATTCTCCGTATTCATGGCAAAGACTTAATAGGTTTGGAATTGATGTTTTGGGTTCTGTTAGATAGAAGAGGACGTCGTCTGCAAATGCTGCGAGTTTATGTTCCTCCTCTCCTATTTTGATCCCTTTTATTTTTTGGCTGTTGCGAATCTTGGCTAGTAGGGGTTCCATTGACAGCACAAACAGCAGTGGTGACAATGGACACCCCTGCCGCGTTCCATTTTTCATTTGAAATGTTTGCGAGAAGCTACCATTTATTTTTATTTTTGCTGAAGGGAACTGATAAAAGGCGGTCACCCAATTCATCATCCCCTGGCCAAACCCCATTTCCTTTAGAGTGGAAAGCATGAGTCCCCAGTCTACCCTGTCGAATGCTTTCTCTGCATCTATCGACAGGAGTAGACCTGGGGATCCCGCCGTCCTCATTTTCCGAATTATCAAAAGTGTTCTTACACCGTTATCCCTCCCCTCTCGCCCCTGAATAAAGCCCGTCTGATCTGGATACACCAATCCATTCATTTCCTGCTTAACTCTCCCGGCCAATATCCTTGCGAACAATTTTAAATCCGTGTTTAGCAAGGATATTGGCCGGTAACCCGAGCAGCTTTCCAAGTCTTTGCCTTCTTTCGGGATAACGGTAATAATTGCTTCCGAGGCCTCCTTACTTAATTTGTACCCCTTCCCGAGGCCGTTAAAATACTTACATAGCCTTGGTAATAGTATCTCTTTACATTTTTTGTAATACATTACTGTAAAGCCATCTGGGCCTGGGCTTTTACCTGAGGCTGAGTTTGTTAATGCTAACTTGATTTCGTTTTCCGTGATTGGCCTATCCATCCCCTCGGCATCGATTTGACTAATTTTTGGGAGTCTTGCTTCTTTTAAAAAGGTTGTAATCTTATTTTCTTTCTCTCCTATCTGCCAAGTCTTTTGTTCTACTGAGTATAATTTTTCATAGTATAATCTAAATGTTTCGGCAATTTCTTTTGTTTTATGGAAAACCTCTCCTTTTTCGTTTTTAATTTTGTCAATATAGTTCCTTGATTTCTTTTTTTTCACCAGCCGAGCCAAATGTTTGCTTGTTTTATTTCCCCACTTGTATCTTTCCCCTGCTATTGAGTTGAAGTCTTTTCTTGTTTCCTGATCCATGAGATCTTTAAGTTCATTTCGTTTGTTGACAAGGGTTTGGTATACATCTCGTTGCTTACATTCTTTTTTATGTTTTTGTTCTAAGCTGAAAATCTCGTCTATTAATTTTACTTTTTTACTGATCGCTTCTTTTTTTCTCCTTGCTCCTTCCGAGATCAGAACCCCTCTTATCACTGCCTTGTGGGCATCCCATAGGGTTGCCGCCGAAATTTCCTCAGTCTCATTGATCTTAAAATATTCTTCTAGTTCTTTTTTAACCCTTGTTAAGCTTTCCTCCTCAATCAGTAGTTCCTCATTTAATCTCCAGCTTTGATAGGGCCTTTGATTGCCCGAGATTTTTATAGATATACTAATGGGCGCATGGTCGGAAATCGTCATGGGCTCTATTCTTGTCTCGACCACCCCCTCCAGCATTCTATGATCAACAAGGATGTGGTCGATCCGAGAGTAACTACCATGCACCTGGGAGTAAAATGTATAGTCTCGCTGACTAGGATTAAAGATCCTCCATGTATCCACTAGCTGACTTCTATGTAGGCTAGCTTTGACCTTTCTTAATTGTGTGTCCTGAGTTTCTGATGTCCGGTGTGACTTATCCACTTTCGGATCCATGCAGTTCTATTTTTTTTCTATCCACACAAAATCGCGGGTAACAAAACCGCAGGTAACCGTAGTGTGTGAAGGGTGTCATAGGAAAGCATTGTGTGCTTCTAGCTGCAGTAAGGCCCGCAGCTAAAAGCACTATTCTATCCGTCCGTGTGAAAGGGGCCTTACACTTTTTTTACGAAAATAACCCTCCCATGTCTTTTATGCATTGGTTTTTGTGCCACTTCTGTGCATTGGGGTGCAGTCAAGACTTTGCCCTGTAAACTAGAAGTCAAAAAGACCCATGGTTTTCAGAGTGCAGTTCCAGTGTGGTGAAAAGCATAATTAGTGTGAGCCTGTCACTGTAAGCTATATCAATTGCGTGCAAGCTGTTACATTTTGTCAAATTATTGCTGAGCATACCACAACACCAAGAGTGAGATGTGAACCGTCTCATCGCTGAAAAGGCGTTCTAATACACTTTTTTTTTTTTTTGAAAACCCATAGATGTAAAAGGGCATAATGTATGTTACAGGACACATCGCGTAAGCCAGTCTGTATGCAGAATTATAAATGTGCGTTTTCTTGTTTTTAGAACTATGTTTTAACCACTTCCTTACTGGGCACTTAAACCCCCTTCCTGCCCAGAGGACTTTTTGCGATTTTGGCACTGCGTCGCTTTAACTGACAATTGCGCGGTCGTGCGACGTGGCTCCCAAACAAAATTGACGTCCTTTTTTCCCCACAAATAGAGCTTTCTTTTGGTGGTATTTGATCACCTCTGCGGTTTTTATTTTTTGCGCTATAAACAAAAATAGAGGGACAATTTTGAAAAAAAATAAATTTGTTTTACTTGTTGCTATAATAAATATCTCAATTTAAAAAAAAAAAAAAAAAATTTATCCTCCGTCTAGGCCGATACAAATTCTACATATTTTTAGTAAAAAAAAAAAAAAAAATATCGCAATAAGCGACTGGTTTGCGCAAAAGTTATAGCGCCTACAAAAAAAGGGACAGAATTATTTTTTATAATTTTTTTTTTTTTACTAGTAATGGCGGCGATCTGCGATTTTTTTTATTGCGACTGTGACATTATGGCGGACACATCGGACACTTTTGACACATTTTTGGCACCATTCACATTTATACTGCAATCAGTGCTATAAATATGCACTATTTACTGTATAAATGTGACTGGCAGGGAAGGGGTTAACACTAGGGGGTGAGGAAGGGGTTAAATGTATTCCCTATATAGTGTTCTAACTGTGGGGGAAGGGGGGTGACTGGGGGAGGTGACCGATCTGTGTCTCTATGTACAAGAGACACAGATCGGTCTCCTCTCTTCCTGACAGCACCGCTGTCTGTGAGAGCCGGCAATGAGAAATGATCTCATATGTAAACATATGAGATCATCTCTCATTGGCCGCACAGATCGCCTAGCAAACGGCCACCCCGATTGGCCGTTCACGGCGATCTGTGATTGGCTGTGTCCAAGGGACACAGCCAGCACAGAAGTTTCCTGCTGCGCCCTCGGGAGCGCTCATGGGGAATGCGGAAAGGGACAGACGTCAAATGACGGCACCCCAGAGAAGTAGAACCACCCTGCGGCCGTATATAGTTGTATGGCCGTCGAGAAGTGGTTAAAAGCTAATGGCAGACCTGCACAAGTCCATCACAGACTGGACATGATCACTAAAGGGTTTTGGTAATTAACACGCAGTAAATTAAATGAGGCTTGGTTCACTAAGTAACCCTATTGGGGTTGATTTACTAAAACTGGACATTGCAAAATCTCTCCAGTTTTAGTAAATCAACCCCAGTGTACTTTAACACGCATGGTTACGCACAGGAACGTTCAGAATGAGCACGCTATGCTAATGTTCAAATTCCCAAGATGAAACCACAGTCCTCAAGAGTTGCACACAATAGGATTGATTTGCTAAAATTAAAGATGGCAAAATCTGGTGTGGCTGTGCATGGTAGCCAATCGGCTTCCAACTTCAGCTTGTTCAGTTAGGCCCCTTTCACACTTGTGCGAATTGTCCTGCTTCTTGGGACTGCAAAATAGCATGACAAGTCGTTCCCCATGATTTCCAATGACAACCATTCATATTGGTATTAATTCAAGGTGGTCCCTGCATTACTTTGGTCTGACTTTGATGTGAGTTGCACAGGCATTTTCTGAGATTGCGCGACTTTGAAGTCGTGACAGTGTGAAAGGGGTATAAGGCTCTATCCACATCTTGGTGTTCCAAATCGTAGTCGGAATCGCCACGATTCTGCCTGCGATACGAAATAGCGGCAAATCGCGATCCCCATCACTTCCAATGGCACCCACGATTGCGGCGCAATTTTGCCACGATTTGTCGGGCGACAATCGCAGTAAGATCACACAAACAGAATAGTGAGATGCCTGATGCCCAAAAGTAGTACAAGAACTTATTTTGGGTGACAGGTGTCCCGCGGTTCTGTTTGCGTGATATTACTGTGTTCGAAGCACGATGAATCGCGGCGAAATCGTGCCATGACCGGGGGTGCCAGTGGCAAATTGCGGGACGCTCGTGCGATCTGAATCACTTCCAATGGCACCCTGATCGTGGCATGATTTTGCTGTGACTCGTCAGGCGTCAGTTCTTGTACTACTTTTGGGCGACGGGCATGGGTGATGTGCAGTGTTTCTGCCACACATGGCGTTTTGCTTTTAGGTCAAAACATTTTATTCTGACCAGAGCACCTTCTTCCACATGTTTGTGTCCCCCACATGGCTTCTCGCAAACTGCAAACGGGACTTCTTATGGCTTTTTTTCAACAATGGCTTTCTTCTTGCCACTCTTCCATAAAGGCCAAAAATGCTAATAGTTGTCCTGTGGACAGATTCTCCCACCTGAGCTGTGTATCTCTGCAGCTCCTCCAGAGTTACAATGGGCCTCTTGGCTGCTTCTCTGATTTAATGTTCCCCTTGCCCGGCCTGTCAGTTTAGCTTGATGACCATGTCTTGGTAGGTTTTCAGTTGTGCCATGCTCTTTCCATTTTTTGGATGATGCTCCAACAGTGCTCCATGAGCTGTTTAAAGCTTGGGAATATATATATATATATATATATATATATATATATATATATATATATATATATATATATATATATATATATATATATATATATATATATATATATATATATATATATTTCTTTATCGTACATCACGGGACACAGAGCGGCATTCATTACTATATGGGTTATATGGAGTACCTTCAGGTGTAGACACTGGCAATCTCAAACAGGAAATGCCCCTCCCTATATAACCCCCTCCCATAGGAGGAGTACCTCAGTTTTTCCGCCAGTGTCTTAGGTGTTAGTCATGGTTTAGCTTGCCTCCACATCCTTGGGATTAGGTGAGCTAACCGGTTCTGTCCAAAAAAGCCTCAGCGCTAAAGTGGTCAGTAACCGGACCCCAAACCCTTGGGGTATAGCCCATAATGCTTTTCTTTTTAGAGAGCTGGACCCTGGGCCCAGAACTTAGAAAACTTTGGGTGCCTAATGTTTCTGTTGCCAGAGTGCTATATGGGCCCAGGACAGTGGATCCTTCATAGGAACCCAGGGCCTGAAGGTCTAGACATCCCCACCGAGATGGGGGAAGATTGGGCCTCTTGCTTGGCAAAGTCCTGCGGCATGGAGCAGGTAAGTGAGGGGAAAACTTGCGGAACTTGGTTCTTAGCAGGTTTTTTCTGGGGGGTCACAGGGGACATGCCTAAAGTTATGCACTGCATCTGGCAAACTAGTCACATATCATAAAGATAGGATGGCTCTATATGTATTATTCCCCATAAGATGTGACCTCCCTTGTAGTGTTGGAAAAGCATTGAGTGGGGCCTGTGTTATATAAAAGTATATGTGTGTGTCAGAGAGCTGTGCTTACCTGCAAGCCTCCAGGCGATGCTCCATTCAGTCTTCCTCCTCACGGCCTGCAAAGCAGGCAAAACGCTGACCTCCTCATGGTTCCAGGCTGCAGGCTGCAGTTTGCTGGAGCAGAGAGGTCCCTTCCTCCCAACCCCACCCCCCCCCTGTCGGGAGGGGCATTTCCTGTTTGAGATTGCTGGGGGGGAAGGGCGGGTCAGTGGCTTAAGGAAGGGGCGGCCCTTCCTTGTTTGTTCCATATAGCTCATTCAATACTTTGGAACTGAGGAGGAAAGACCAGAACGGCAAGCGCGGGGCGCCGAGGACACACAGTGGCCAGAAAGAATATTGCAGTCTTCAGAAAGACTGTTTTCAAGCCTAGGAATAGGCTGTTTCTTTTCCATCTCATAGTTTTTCTTGCAATACTACTCAGGGGGACAGAATGTTTTTTCTTTCCTAGATTTGAAAAAAAAAAAAAAAAAAAAAAAAGATTTTTTTTTTTGAAAAAAAAAAAAAAAAAAAGTGTCATCTAGGGGAGAGGAAGCATTTTTTTATCCCCCAAACAGGTGTTTGGGCATTTAACTATTTATAAGTCCCAGGTACCAATAAGTAGCAGGTGTACCTTGGTATTGTACCATGGCATCAAAAAACAAGGGTACAAGAGGTGGGGATTCCCCCAGAGAGTCTGAGGTCTCGGACAAAGCTATGCCGCTGCTTTCCCCACAGGGAGCCTTGGGGCCATCGGGATCTGGGGCTGGAGCTGACGCGGGTCAGTCCAACCCTAAGATGGTCACGGAGGAGGTATTACTCACCTCTTTAAAAGAGATGCAGAAAAGCATGGGTAAAATGATAGCCGCAGCTATGCGGGGCAGTAAGCGGAATAGATCTCCGTCGCCCGAGCGCGGACCCTCAGAAGAGGAGGTCCTTTCCTCAGGGGAATTGGACGACCTCTTGGACAAGGACCAAGTAGGTTCAGGGATCGAGGATCCGGATACAGAGGAGTCTGGGGCAGTCTCCCTGAGGGAGAGCTGGTGGATTCAAGGATTGTCGGACTTGGTCCATAGGGCATTCAACTTGCCAGTACCAGATCTCCAGGTATCGACGGTTTCAGCTTTGGGCTCACTGAGGGCGCCTCAAAGCAATGCTGTGTTTCCGATCCATCCTCTATTAGAGGGAGTTTTGTTCCAAGATTGGAACAAGCCAGATAAGATCTTCTTACCACCTAAGAAGTTCTCTGTCCTATATCCTATGGAAGAAAAATTTTCCAAAAGATGGGCTACTCCTGCAGTGGACGCAGCCATCTCATGTGTTAACAAATCGTTAACATGCCCTGTAGAAAACATACAGGTGTTCAAGGATCCAGTTGATAAGCGCTTGGAAGCACTACTTAAGAACTCCTTCACTACTGCAGGGGCAGTAGTACAGCCAGCTGTGGCTGCGATTGGGGTCGCTCAAGCATTATCGGATCAATTTAAGCAGATGCTTAAACTTATTCCTGCCCAGCAGGCAGAAGAATTTTCGGATGTCCCTAAGGCCATATGTTTTACGGTAGACGCAATCAAGGATTCTATCCAGCAAGCGTCACGTTTATCGTTATCCCTTATCCATATGAGAAGACTCTTATGGTTAAAAAGCTGGGAGGCTGAGCCCCCATGCAAGAAGCTCCTGGTAGGGTTCCCCTTCCATGGAGGACGACTCTTCGGAGAAGACCTAGATAAATACATTCAGACCATTTCAAACGGCAAGAGTACTCTCTTGCCAACTAAGAAGAAGGTTCAGGGGCCTGCGTTTAAACGACAGTATTCCCCTGGGCAGGGGCCCTCTAATGCCAAGCAGTATCGACGGCCTCCTGCAAAAGCAAACTTCGGCTTCAACAGCAAATCACAAGGACAGGCTGTTAGAGGCAAAAGGCAGTGGTTTCGCAAACCAGCAAAACCAGCCCCCAAGCCAACCTTATGAAGGGGCGCCCCCACCCACGAAGGTGGGGGGAAGGCTGCGACTCTTTTCAGAGATTTGGGAAGCCAGCATTCCCGACGAGTGGGTACGGTCTTCCGTGGCCACAGGCTACAAATTAGATTTCCTAAGGTTTCCTCCTCCTCATTTCCAGAAGTCGAGGATTCCAAACGATCCGGAAAAGGGAGCCGCATTAAGATCGGCATTAGATCATCTACTTTCCCAGGAAGTAATAGTAGAGGTACCAGTCCTGGAACAGGGGCTGGGTTTCTACTCCAACCTATTCATCATCCCAAAATCCAATGGAGATGTCAGGCCAATTTTGGACCTAAAGATGGTAAATGCATATCTAAAGATCCGCTCATTTCGGATGGAATCCGTGCGGTCAGCAGCTGCCACACTCCAGAAGGACGACTTCATGGCGTCCATAGACATAAAGGATGCCTACCTTCATGTTCCAATTTATCAGCCACATCAAAGATATCTACGCTTCATGGTGGCTTCGCGTCACTTCCAATTCGTGGCGCTTCCCTTCGGGTTGGCTACGGCCCCCCGGGTGTTCACGAAGGTCCTAGCTCCGATCCTAGCCAAGCTAAGGATCCAAGGGGTCACGATCCTAGCATACCTGGACGACCTCCTAGTCATAGACCACTCGTCTCCCGGCTTGGAGCGAGCAGTGGCCCTCACGGTCCAATACCTCGAGAGGTTCGGCTGGGTCCTAAATCGAGAAAAGTCAGCTTTCCAGCCCACAAGGCAGTTGGAATATCTCGGCATGAGATTAGACACAGAACAACAAGGAGTGTTCCTACCTCTGAGGAAGGTAAAAGCCATCAAGGAATTAATCCTACTGGTTCTAAGCACTCGCATCCTACAGGCAGCCATCCTGTCAGCATGGAGCAGAAGGCCACAGGCCTTGGATATCCCGTTGCCGCTCTTATAAAGAGTCCGACAAAGTCTGTGTTGGTGGTTAGACCCTCAGAATCTACTGAAGGGGAAGTCTTTCAGCCCAGTGGCTTGGAAGATAGTGACCACAGATGCCAGCCTGACGGGCTGGGGAGCAATTTTGGATGGTTGCACTCGCCAAGGTACTTGGGCAAAGCCAGAGAAGCAGTTGCCCATCAACATCTTGGAGCTCAGAGCTGCTCGACTAGCCCTCAGGGCTTGGACGTCAAAATTGCAGGGGTTCCCGGTGAGAATTCAATCAGACAATGCCACGGCCGTGGCATACATAAATCACCAAGGGGGAACCAGGAGTCAAGCCGCTCAGAGAGAGGTGAGCTTGATTCTCCTATGGGCAGAGGCGCATGTGCCCTGCATATCGGCAATATTCATTCCAGGAGTGGACAACTTTCAGGCGGACTTCTTAAGCCGCCAGACTCTATGGCCGGGGGAATGGTCTCTGCATCCACAAGTCTTTCAAGCACTCTGCCAAAGATGGGGAGTGCCGGACGTGGATATCATGGCATCGAGACTCAACAAGAAACTAGACAGGTTCATATCCCGCTCAAGGGATCCGATGGCCTGCGGAACCGATGCGTTGGTTTGCCCTTGGCATCAGTTCAAACTTCTTTATGCGTTTCCCCCGCTCCAGTTACTACCCCGCCTGCTGCGCAGGATCCGGGTGGAACACATACCAGTCATCCTGGTAGCTCCAGCATGGCCCAGAAGGGCATGGTACTCACTCATCCTAAAGATGGTAGTGGGAGACCCTTGGACTCTTCCTCTACGGCCAGACCTGCTATCGCAAGGTCCGATCCTCCACCCTGCCTTGCGGCATCTAAATTTGACGGCCTGGAAGCTGAATCCCTGATTCTCAGGGGTAGAGGTCTGTCTCAGAAAGTAGTCTCTACCCTAATCAGAGCCAGGAAACCGGTCTCTAGGGTGATTTATTACAGGGTCTGGAAGGCCTATGTAGGCTGGTGTGAGTCCAAGCGATGGCTTTCTCGCAAATTTACCATCGATAGAGTATTAAGTTTTCTCCAGCTAGGAGTGGATAAAGGATTGGCATTAAGCACAATCAAAGGACAGATTTCTGCTCTGTCAGTGTGGTTTCAGCGGCCGCTGGCCACCCACTCGCTGGTTAAGACCTTCCTTCAAGGGGTCTTACGTATTAGACCTCCAGTTAAATCCCCGCTTTGTCCGTGGGATTTAAATCTTGTTCTGTCAAGTTTACAGAAACAACCGTTTGAGCCGTTGGCTGAAATTCCTTTGGTTCTACTGACAAGGAAGTTAGTATTTTTGGTTGCCATAGTTTCCGCAAGAAGAGTTTCGGAGCTAGCGGCCTTATCCTGTAAGGAACCATATCTTGTTTTTCATAAGGACAGGGTCGTTCTCCGCCCTCATCCTTCCTACCGAAGGTCATATCCAGTTTTCATTTGAACCAGGATTTGGTATTACCATCCTTCTTCCCTAAACCTACTTCCAGAAAGGAAGGGTTGCTGCATACCTTGGATATTGTCAGGGCCATGAAGGCCTATCTTAAAGCTACAAAGAAGATCCGGAAAACGGATGTGCTGTTCATTCTACCGGATGGGCCCAAGAAGGGGCAGGCAGCTGCAAAGTCCACCATTTCTAGGTGGATTAAGCAATTAATCACTCAGGCCTACGGCTTGAAAGGGTTGCCTCCTCCAGTATCATTAAAGGCTCATTCTACTAGAGCCATGGGCGCCTCCTGGGCAGCACACCACCAGATCTCTATGGCTCAAGTTTGCAAGGCGGCAACCTGGTCTTCTGTCCACACGTTTACAAAATTCTACAAGTTGGACGTAAGAAGGAATACTGATACTGCCTTCGGGCAGGCAGCAGTTTGAGACCCTCGGATTCCGGGGGCTCCTCTTTTTTGAGTTAAATTTAAAATTTAAAATTATTTTTCTCAACTAAGTTGGATTTATTATGATTTGAGTATATCTCTAAATTAAATCCTTTTGTCTTGGAGATGTTCTCCCTCCCCTCATTGTAAGCATTGCTTTGGGACATCCCATATAGTAATGAATGCCGCTCTGTGTCCCGTGATGTACGATAAAGAAAAAGAGATTTTTAATACAGCTTACCTGTAAAATCTTTTTCTTGGAGTACATCACGGGACACAGAGCTCCCACCCCTCTTTTTTGAGGACCATTTTGGGAGGCATACTGCTTGCTACAAAACTGAGGTACTCCTCCTATGGGAGGGGGTTATATAGGGAGGGGCATTTCCTGTTTGAGATTGCCAGTGTCTACACCTGAAGGTACTCCATATAACCCATATAGTAATGAATGCCGCTCTGTGTCCCGTGATGTACTCCAAGAAAAAGATTTTACAGGTAAGCTGTATTAAAAATCTCTTTATATATTATACAGGGAGTGCAGAATTATTAGGCAAATGAGTATTTTGACCACATCATCCTCTTTATGCATGTTGTCTTACTCCAAGCTGTATAGGCTCGAAAGCCTACTACCAATTAAGTATATTAGGTGATGTGCATCTCTGTAATGAGAAGGTGTGTGTGGGCTAATGACATCAACACCCTATATCAGGTGTGCATAATTATTAGGCAACTTCCTTTCCTTTGGCAAAATGGGTCAAAAGAAGGACTTGGCAGGCTCAGAAAAGTAAAAAATAGTGAGATATCTTGCAGAGGGATGCAGCACTCTTAAAATTGCAAAGCTTCTGAAGCGTGATCATCAAACAATCAAGCGTTTCATTCAAAATAGTCAACAGGGTCGCAAGAAGCGTGTGGAAAAACCAAGGCGCAAAATAACTGCCCATGAACTGAGAAAAGTCAAGCGTGCAGCTGCCAAGATGCCACTTGCCACCAGTTTGGCCATATTTCAGAGCTGCAACATCACTGGAGTGCCCAAAAGCACAAGGTGTGCAATACTCAGAGACATGGCCAAGGTAAGAAAGGCTGAAAGACGACCACCACTGAACAATACACACAAGCTGAAACGTCAGGACTGGGCCAAGAAATATCTCAAGACTGATTTTTCTAAGGTTTTATGGACTGATGAAATGAGAGTGAGTCTTGATGGGCCAGATGGATGGGCCCGTGGCTGGATTGGTAAAGGGCAGAGAGCTCCAGTCCGACTCAGACGCCAGCAAGGTGGAGGTGGAGTACTGGTTTGGGCTGGTATCATCAAAGATGAGCTTGTGGGGCCTTTTCGGGTTGAGGATGGAGTCAAGCTCAACTCCCAGTCCTACTGCCAGTTTTTGGAAGACACCTTCTTCAAGCAGTGATACAGGAAGAAGTCTGCATCCTTCAAGAAAAACATGATTTTCATGCAGGACAATGCTCCATCACACGCGTCCAAGTACTCCACAGCGTGGCTGGCAAGAAAGGTTATAAAAGAAGAAAATCTAATGACATGGCCTCCTTGTTCACCTGATCTGAGCCCCATTGAGAACCTGTGGTCCATCATCAAATGTGAGATTTACAAGGAGGGAAAACAGTACACCTCTCTGAACAGTGTCTGGGAGGCTGTGGTTGCTGCTGCAGGCAATGTTGATGGTGAACAGATCAAAACACTGACAGAATCCATGGATTGCAGGCTTTTGAGTGTCCTTGCAAAGAAAGGTGGCTATATTGGTCACTGATTTGTTTTTGTTTTGTTTTTGAATGTCAGAAATGTATATTTGTGAATGTTGAGATGTTATATTGGTTTCACTGGTAAAAATAAATAATTGAAATGGGTATATATTTGTTTTTTGTTATGTTGCCTAATTATGCACAGTAATAGTCACCTGCACACACATATACCCCCCTAAAATAGCTAAAACTAAAAACAACCTAAAAACTACTTCCAAAAATATTCAGCTTTGATATTAATGAGTTTTTTGGGTTCATTGAGAACATGGTTGTTGTTCAATAATAAAATTAATCCTCAAAAATACAACTTGCCTAATAATTCTGCACTCCCTGTGTGTGTGTGTGTGTGTGTGTGTATATATATATATACACACACACAAATATAATATAATATAATATACCTAACACTGCTTTTAAACTTCTCCACAACTTTATACATGACCTGTCTGGTGTGTTCCTTGGCCTTGATGATGCTGTTTGTTCTTTTAAGGTTCTCTAACAAACCTGAGGGATTCACAGAACAGCTGTATTTATACTGAGATTAAATTGCACACAAGTGGACTCTATTTACTAATTGGGTGACTTCTAAAGGCAATTGGTTCCACTATATTTTAGTTAGGGGTATCAGGGTAAAGGGGGCTGAATACAAATGCACGCCACACTTTTCACATATTTGTAAAAAAAAATGAAAACCATTTACCATTTTCCTTCCACTTAAAATCACAATACAATGCATTTACGTTTTTGGTTGTAACATGACACAATTTGGAACATTTCAAGGGGTATGAATACTTTTCCAAGGCACTGTACATACTAAAAGGGCTGATTTAATAGGATTTTTTTTTCCCCCAGTAGTGAAGTTTCTAAATAAAATCCTGTATTGCATAAGCCAAAGATTAAGACATTGGATAAATATGAAGAAGAATTGTATTTTTTTTATTTTTTTTTCCCCCCGTACATTCAGATGTTCATATAAAGATATATTCCTTGATGGCCTGGGTCAACCTTGCCACCCTAGACTTTTTGTATAAAGATAATCATCTAATATTCAAGAATCCCAGTTCTGCTAAATATTTAAAAAGGGATGAGATTTGACACATCACTCCTGCATTGAACTAGACACAAACTGAGGATGTCATTTGAGGTGATCTGTATAAATTTATAAGTTACATGGCTAAATATGCTTCCTGGATTCAGACACTGAATCCACATGCCCAATGAGCAGGATGGAGTGGTCTCAAACTCTTACAACCAAAATATGTATTTTCTAATTTCTACTTCTTTCAGTGGCTAAGATGGCACCGCCCTTTACTGCAAATAGCCCACATGTATATGTGTAATATTACCGTATATGGACAGGCACAAACTAACGCAAAGAATATTTATATTGGAATTCAAAAATACAGTAAAGTACTGTATAGGGTTGCAGGGATACTAGTATCAGTGCTGATACCGAGCATTTGCAGAAGTACTTGTACTCCTGCAAATGCTCCCAATGCCTAGTCTGATACCTAGACACTCAGGGATGATCGCTGTGGCAGTGGGTGAAGTTATAATTGCCAATCTCTGTGTGGCTTTCAATAAAGCAGCTGACAGCCTCTTCTCCTCTCCCTCCGTGGCTTTCAGCTGCTTTATTGAAAGCCACACCACTGAGATCAGTGATTATAACTTCCCCCACTGCCACACCAATTGTTCCTGGGTGTCCTCTGTATCCCATCTGTGTGCTCCTCTGCCCCCCCCCCCGATCCCAGATCTGCCAGGATTGAGAGCGGCGGAAGGAGCTGGTTAATGTCATTTACCGGCTCCTTCCTTTTCTGAATCACTGACTCTGTCCATTCATAACTGAGCATCATAAACTCTGTTCACGATGCTTCATTTTATAAATGGAGAGGAGCCTCTGTCTCCTGTCCATTCATGTTCAGTGCTGCTGAGAAAGGGACTGGGGAATCTCTATCCTCAATCCCTTTCCATGTCTCATAGGGGAGATGTCAGGGGTCTGTTTTAGACCCCTGACATCTCACCAAAGCCCCCCTACCACCCAACAGGGTTAAAGAAAAAGTAATAAATACAAATTTTAAAGCAGGATTCCACCCGCAATTTATATTTTTAAAGTCAGCAGCTACTAACAGTGTAGCTGCTGACTTTTAATAAGGACACTTGCCTGTCCTAGTCGCCCGCTATCGGTCCTGGTGCCTCCATCCTTACTAAGGGAAACAGGTAGTGAAGCCTTACGGCTATAGAAATATGAAAAAATAGAAAGCATTGTAAAAAATAAAATGTGTGGACTGCGTCAGTAGTTTATCAGTGCTGCATATTAGTGCCGCTGTCATGACGTTAAAAAAAAAAAAAAAAAGGCATCTGTATCGGCGAGCAATTGAAAAAAAGGATCTGTACTTGTACGTACTCTGTCTTAAAAAAAAGTGGTATCGGTGCAACCCTATGTATTTTTTTGTATGATGTAGCAAAGATACCGAAGACAAACCATAATGAACTCCAGTACTCCCAACACACCGTATTTTTGGCCTTTTTATATACTGAGTGGGAAGCTGGCATTGTCAGCTTTTGATTTAAAATAAATAAATAAATGTAAGGAAGATTTTAAAAGGGAGAGAAATATTATTTATGTTTTGTGTGTGTGCAAATGCTTTCAAATAAAATGGCCCAGTGTTTGCAAAACTGAATTATTTTAGGTTAAGTCACCCACTGGCTTCTTATATCACTTAAGGTCTCTTGGTTCCTTGGTCTACCTACCTGCTGTGACCAATACAGAGATTTTTTTTTTTATGACGAGAAAATATACTCGTAGTAGTGAGATTCCCTGCTGTTGTGTTACATCATGGTAAAGAGCACAGAGTCAGGAATTCTGGGGTGATCTCACTGCTGGATTCCTAAGAGATATTAAAACTTGTTTGGTGTTTATAACTTGCCAGGATCTACCTATATCTGTTTTGCACAGTCCAAGTCTTTTAATATCATGTTAAGTATGTGTATGTCTGCACAAGCCAAAATTGATTTGAAGATTTCCAAATTCATTCAAAGAAAACCATATATCATCTTTAGATAATTCTTACAAATAAACCATTGAGTGCATATTTTACAATGTACATGATTTTTGTTTGGTGTTCAGCATGCATAAAATATATTTGGGTAGACTTTATTCAGGGGAAATGATTAATGCTCTGTAGAAGTATTGTTATAATGTTGTGTGTAGATTATCCCTTGGGTGTTGGTGCTTGTTTGACCTATTAATGCCCTTCATTTTTCTTCTCACTCTGCTGACAAGTAGTGTACAGCATGCTTTATGGATGCTACAAGCATTAGTTCAGCAGTGCTAGGTGCCTGGCATGTTTGGTTAACACATAGCAGATTATACAAGATCACAACAACCACCAGTTGCTAGCTGTCTCTTTAATAGTATATGAGTCAATAATGGAGCTTATTTTATTAGGGCCTTTGGAGATAGTGTGTTTTTTTTATTGAATATTTTTGTTAAGCGTTAAATCACATAAGTATCAAAAAGCTACCCAGCGACGGGACCAGGTGCCATTTGCCGTACATACAATAAAATCACAGACGGCAAAGCCGTTAAAACAGGAAAACATTAAAACATTAAAAAGCAATAGCATAAATCAGATAAAAGTAAAAACAGTAAAAGAGCCCCAAGAAGAAAAATAACCCCTGTCATCCCATCAGTTTCCACCCCCTGTCGCACAGCCATCTACCCAGCCTCAGTCTACAGAAGGGTTTTTCAGTCCCTTCCGGAACTGGAGCAGGTTTGAGGTCTGCCTGAGAGCCAACAGCAGGAGGTTCCACTCTCTAGGTCCCAACCTCGAGAATGCTCTGCCCCCCCCCCACTTTTTTAATCTAACTTTGGGACCTCCAGGCGGAATTGAGTGACCGCTCTCAATGAGCGGCCAGTGAGATGTCTTGTCAATTTCGCCTGGAGGTAAGTAGGACCTAATTTATTGAACGCCTTAAAAACTAAGATTAAAACCTTGAATCTGATCTTAAAATGAATCTTGAATCTAAAATGAAATTGATTTATTATGCACAAATATATGTTTTGAATAAGGTTAAACTGAAATCTGTAATTATATATTTTCCACATATTTACAAATCAAGTTTAAAAAGGGCACAACACAATGAAAGCAAGCTCATCTGCCATTTGTCTTTCCTGTGTTTATTATATGAAGCATAGAGAACAGCAATGATCAGTAAGGTTTGGCGTACACTTGGGATCAAAAACACTAATTTTCACATGTTTTAGCTGTGTGATAGTACATTAAATTTTATGTGTTGAAGCATTTAGCGAAGTTTTACAGCATTCTATTCTAGATACAAACTTCTCAATCAACAGTGGAATCACTTCAAATCATGCACATAAATATTTTTGTCTGCGTCCTGTAAAATGGACTCTTATTACAATAGTTGTGCCTTCTACATGAAGCTTGGTAACATGTTTGAAAGCAAATATTTTAAAACTATCCACTGAACAGTTTTAGGCAGAGTGAGTGACATTGCCTTGAATAATCTTAAAGTAGATCTACAGGCAAAACTTAGAATGGTTATAACCCCTGTTAGTTTTGTTGCCATCTGTGACCTATTGGGGGGATTTAATTGAACTTCTTGTTTCAAAGCCACACCAGGAAGTGAGGGGAAATCCTTCAGGTAACCAGAACTAGTGTTCCCATTGGAAGATATGGAATTTTCTTTTCAAATTCAATGAAGATGGTTAGACCAACATGTTTGCTGACATAACATCTTAGGAAGTCCTCCTGACCAGCGTTTCTCAGACTTTTTTTTTTTTTCCAGTCACAACACCTTGTGCAGAATTTAAATTTTGAGGCACCCCTTTCTAAAGTGTAAAAACTAAACCAATAGTAGTACATATTGCAGCAGCTTCCACACATGTAAGACACTCAACGTTGGACATGATTTAGGCTTGGTTCACACTGCATGCCGATGCGGCTCACAGCAGGGGTCCTGTGCGTCCTGGCTCACGGTTTCAGGTCTGATTTCAGGCCAAATTTTGGCCTGAATTCGGACCTGAAATAGACCAAAAGATGCACAGGGCTCCTGTGTAAATTTACACTGGAGCCCAGGGCTGGACTGGGACAAAAATTTGGCCCTGGTCTTCATCCAGACTGGCCCACTTTGACAGGTCTCTCCCACAGCAGCCGGACAACTCCCGCACCCCCCCCCCCGGCCACCCGCACCCCCTCTCCCCCTTCACTAGCCGTTTTACTTTATTAGAGTAGAACGGCTGGTACTCTTATAGGCAGTACCAGTGGGGAAGCTAAACATTATTTCTCCCAGGGGAAAGAATCAGTTTGTTGCCCCCCCCCCCCTTATGGGACAAGATTAGGCAGAAGTGAGAAACTCCCAGGCCGCTGTCACTGAAGCCGGCCCACTGAGCCATCGGCCCACCGGGAAACTCCCTGTAGTCGCAATGGCCAGTCCATCCCTGCTGGAGCCACATCGGAGATGTGTGAATCCGCTCCATAGAGAGCCGGTCACAATCTCCTGCTATTGCGAATTGGATGTGAACCCAGCCTTGGTCTTCCAAAGCGAATACTCTTTTGCACACTGGTACTGACTAGTATTCTAACATTCTTCCTCATTTTCTCTCTCCCACACAACTGTGACCCCAGTGCTGACAGAGGGGTACAGGGATGCTGGGCAGGTGTCTGATGTCGTCCTTATCCAATGACATCAGCGGTTGTTAGGACACTGGTGGCTGACCTGCACAATGCCCAAGGTTGTAATGGCGGTGATCTGCGTGTTACACAGGATTGCGACATTGCGGCAGACAGATCTGATACGTAACATTTTGTGCTGACATGCACAATGAAAACCTGTGGCTTTATGCAACAAAAAATAGGCTTGATATACCACTGGCTTGTACACAATTTTGGGGCTATTTGAATAAATGTTTAGGCCTTTTGCCCAAAAAATTAGAAATTAAGGGCCTGATCCACAAAGAGCGGCCGTAACTTAAATTTTCCTATTTAAGTTACACCGCTGCAAAATCTCTACCTAAGTGCCTGATCCACAAAGCACTTACCTAGAAATTTTGAGCGGCGTAACTCCGTCCGGCGCAAGGCGTGCCTAATCTAATGGGGCGAGTCCCATTTAAATTAGGCGCGCTCCCGCGCCGGACGTACTGCGCATGCTCCCGACGTTATTTTCCCGACGTGCTTTACGTTGCGCCAGGTTTTGAGAATCGCGACGGGCGTAAAAAAAAAAAAAAGCGTTGCGGGAATTATTATTTTTTTTTTTTAACTACTTAAGGACCCCCCACTGTATATATACGTCCTCTTTTTAAACATGGATATCTCAGTAACGGCAGCAGCTGCTGCCACAACTGAGATATCCATGTTTTCAGCGGGCGGCCGTGTAAACGATAACGGCGGTCTCCGCGGCGGATTCGCCGCGAGATCGCCGTTATCGGTGGCGGGAGAGGGGCCCCCCCCCCTCCCGCCGCTTTTCCGCGCCCTCCGCCGCTTACCGGAGCCGTCGGTAGCGGCGGAGGAGATCCGATGCTGCCGCCTGGAGAGTGAGGACTTGAGTGAGGGCAAGATGGCCCCCACCCGTCCTCATAGCTCTGCTGGGCGGAAGTGACGTCAAAACGTCAGTCCTGCCCAGCCTCTTAAAGAGACAATTTTTTTTCTGTCATTTTTTTAAATGACAAATTTTCCTTTTTTTTTTTTTTTTTTTTTTTTTTTTTGCATTTAAGCCTAAATATGAGATCTGAGGTCTTTTTGACCCCAGATCTCATATTTAAGAGGACCTGTCATGCTTTTTTCTATTACAAGGGATGTTTACATTCCTTGTAATAGGAATAAAAGTGATCATTTTTTTTTTTTTTTTTTTTTTATATTTTAGTGTAAAAAATAATAAAATCAATAAAATTTAAATAAGAAAACAAAAACATTTTTTTTTAAAGCGCCCCGTCCTGACGAGCTCGCGCGCAGAAGCGAACGCATACGCGAGTAGCGCCCGCATATGAAAACGGTGTTCAAATCACACAAGTGAGGTATCGCCGCGATCGTTAGAGCGAGAGCAATAATTATAGCCCTAGAGCTACTCTGTAGCTCAAAAAATGCAACTTATAGAATTTTTTAAACGTCGCCTATCTAGATTTTTAAGGGTAAAAGTTTGACGCCATGCCACGAGCGGGCGCAATTTTAAAGCGTGACATGTTGGGTATCATTTTACTCGGCGTAACATTATCTTTCACAATATATAAAAAAATTGGGCCAAAATTATTGTTGTCTTATTTTTTAATTCAAAAAAGTGAAGTTTTTCCAAAAAAAGTGCGCTTGTAAGACTGCTGCGCAAATACGGTGTGACAAAAAGTATTGCGATGACCGCCATTTTATTCTCTAGGGTGTTAGAAAAAAAAAAATATATAATGTTTGGGGGTTTTAAGTAATTTTCTAGCAGAAAAAACTGTTTTAGTCTTGCAAACACCAAATCTGAAAAACACCTGAGGTCTTTAAGTGGTTAAATGACAGCGACGCGGGATAGAAGGGTCTACTTTTACATGGTGTACTAAGTTTACACCTTGTAAAAGCAGCCCTAATTTTGCGACGGCAAACTAATACTTACGGAGAAAAAACGAAGCGTAAAAGCTTTGTGGATCTCCGTAAGTGCTAATTTGCATACCCGACGCTGGATTTCAACAAGAAATGCCCCCAGCGGCGGCTGCGGTACTGCATCCTAAGATCCGACAGTGTAAGTCCCTTACACATGTCGGATCTTCTGCCTATCTATGATTCTGTGGATCAGTTCCATAAATAGAAACAGGGATACGACGGCGTATCAGTAGATACGCCGGCTTATCCCTTTTGTGGATCAGGCCCTTAGTCCCTTGTGCTCATGGGCATGCCTTCAAAATAATTTAGGAATGGATACTTTTTTCCTTTTTGTGCCTTACAATACTATGATCCGTTATTGTACATTCCTGTGCATGCAATCTAATCTGTCACTATAATTACCCTGCAGGCACTCTTGCTTCAATGCACTGTAAATACAACTGTAGCCTTTGCACTCATATTGTATACTTTTATCTGTGTTCCAATAAAATCTTTTGGTAACAGAAAAGCAGTGATGTTGAAGGAGTTCATGTTTACTGAACAAATCTTGAACTGATTTCGCACTGAGGAGTCTCTGAAGCGCTTAAAAAAAAAAAAAAAAAAAAAAAAAGAAAATAATCAAGAGCAACCATTGTGGTGAAAAAAAAAATCCTGCTTGCAGCATTTTTGGAGCTAAAAAACAAAACGCACCCAAAACACACCTTCCCATTAAAAGCAATGGAAAATGTGGCGTAATGCAAAATTACGACAAACGCATTCATGTTTTTGCTGCGAATCAGTGTGAAATGAGCATAGGATCCACTAGGATCTTCCATATAAATGCATGATTTCTAGTTATGTTAAGTTTTTTTTTTTTATATAGTTTGTATATGTTCTTATTTTATAAACATTAAGGAAGTGTTCTAGGTCCAAAACCAAACAGATGCCATCTGCTGGCTAAATGACACAGTGTAAAATTAGGTAGTGACCCTGTTGGTGTCTCCTCCCCAAAGAATCTTGGCATAACATACTCTGCTGGAGGGTGAATGGATCTCATTAGTTTTACCAGTCCCGTTGAACGTGCTTTCTCGTAGTGGTTCCTTGCTAAATGATAGGTGGCTAAATACACATGCATGTCAGCTTGATTATTTAAACCTGAACATTGCCTCAAGTCCAAGTTTATCCCTACTCTGGGGTCATGTGAGCTAACTGCCTCCTGGCAGTAATTACATCCTCTGTTTAGTAGCTAGTACTAGGGTAACTAGGAAATTCTGCTTGCTAGGTGGAAGCTAGGGTAATATTCATGAGTTCATAACACTGCAGTGCCTCCACCTGAAATGACCTTGTCTTTACAAGTTGAACGCTCGTCTAGTAATACCTTGCCTGTAGGTAGTGTAGTTACTTGCTGCTGCACATCCAGTCTTTGTAGATGCAGTTTTAAAATTACCGCAGAACTTGACATAAGACTGGGGGACGTGGAAAACCTCAACTCTTTAGAGGCTTCTACAGCTCCTAGTTACTAGGTGGGTCTTAGCATCCAGAAGCTCACACTGCATGTACAATGAGACGCAGCTGCTGTTTGGTAATTCTGACAGCTGCCAGTGCATTTGCCAGAATATAGTAATAGGAACTGCAGATTCGTCCATCTGTGCTGTATGAAAAAAATGTGTGGCCAGCTTTAGGCCTCTACAGACACCTTGCCTGCTCACAGGGTACCTCTACTCAACAGAGCCTCTCCTTTAAGAGACTCTCCTTTTTTTAAATCCCTCTTGAGGAGGGAGAGCTTGCTACGGACCCACCCAGAAATGTGCCTTTGTGTTTTGCCAAAACCTGGCCCAACCCATTGATGACAAGCTCACTAGGGGTTGTCCAGCTGATAAGGCAGACAGAACTCATTGTACCCCATCTCCATATCGGAACCCTGGAGCCTTTTCAATAGCACCTGACAGGTGATGCAGCACAGATTGTCCATGGGCACAATGTTTTCCAAGTGACCCTGCAAAAGTACAAAACAAACATTACACATCAAGGTTGTTGGGCAGCACAGCCATACACAAGTTATATAGTTCAGAATTGAGCACTATAGTAACCCATTTAACCCAGGTTCAATGTAGACCTATTTTATCATAGCTTATCTGGTACCTACAGCCCAAATTCCAAGGTCTGCCTATCTGGATAAGGTTTTATGTTTATCCTAGAATTCCTTTAGTTAAGTATCTCCTGCAGACTTAATTCTTTATATCTTAATTTAGTAATTTATTTTTATCAAAATGAATATGCAAACATTTTCTCAAAACATGACTATTGATTGAGCTATTGATACATTTCGCTCTGCTTTTATTTACATTTTTAGTTATAGTGTTTGTTTTTCTTCTAATTTTTATTACATTTTTTTAAGCCCTGTCTTGTGTTTCCTACTTTGCACTTCTTCCTCCTTCATATGGAAGTATAAGTAGTAGATCATACCATGGCTCTTGTCATCTACACGATGGATACAAAAGCCATTGAATGAAGCCATTATTTCCAACGGGCAGATTTATGGTGACACAAATCTGTTGAAAGCATTTCAAAATCTATTTAGCCCAAGCAATAACTGCTCAATTAGTTGGCAGTTTAACAATACCCGCCCGCTGTATCTTTCTGGGAATGAATGATACACAGTCAATAACACTTCACCTTGATCTTAACCTCCTTTTTAATGTACAACTTCAATATACTGTCTAATATGTACATTTTTATACTGTACACTGACATAATGCAGTTGTATTTCTGTATGGTTAGTCTCTATTGCAATACACATATGCTGTTAATGCATATTTTGTGTATTTTTGATTTCAGTTCTGTCCCTTTTTTTCCCCATTTAAAATATTGTTTACGAAGACGTGTTCTATCCTAATAAAGTAATTGCAATAAATTGATGTGTAGATGCAAGTGTCAGTCCATCCTAAAGTAATATTTTGCTTAAAGGCAATAGACTGAGTCAGCTTTTTGACTCAATAGCAAGGGCTTCATAGTTGGCTTCTCTATTGTTTTGATAGACTCGCACTTCTCCAGCAACTATAGCCATATTTTCAGATGCCTTAACTTTATCCTGTTGCATTCTCCATGAACATAAAAATTAACAATCAAACCGAATAAGATTACTTTTATTTTTGATCATTAATGCAGTCCTGCTTGTAAGCATCCCTTAAAGACCTAAGATACAGAAATCCGCATAATCTACCACAGACTGAAGTATCAGTTTAAGGTAAACCCTTTTAAAGAGTTGTGTTGATGATTTTTTTTTTTATATCCATACACATATTGTAATAACTGAAAACCCCCTATATATTATGTTTGGTATTTGAACACAGCATGTGGGATAGCTATAATTGCTGTATCTTGGATATCTCACTCAGAGGTCTATTCTTGGTAAAGGTCACACTTAATTTGTGTAGGTCTTATGTTATATGTTTACTCTTTTTCTTCTCTTTACTGACTATGCATAAATAGAGAGCAATTAATACTAGGAATGTAAATGGCTATGGAAAGGCATTAACAAATTATGAAGGGAAACAAAATCAATTTTAATTTCTGATGTTGGGTATTAGATCCAGTCTTTATTCCTTCTCTGGTGGTTTTGTCCAATTTTCTTTCCTCCCTCTCAATTTACAGCCCACATTTTACTAGCTAATCTAGCCACCTTTGTGCTAGTCTTGAGTGTCATAAGAGAAGTCTATGAAGATTGGAACGTCTACTTTTTAACTAGCAAGCATCGCTATTAGATTGCTATCAAGCTGATGGCAAAATGTTTGAAAGTCGGCATAAAGAGGAGATCAACCTATTTGATATATTTAGTATTTTTTGTTTTGTGTAACTTGCGGTTTTAAAATAACCTGGAGCAGGACTGATACTGTAAGCACTGCTTGCAGGTCATGTTGTGGCCCTCTATTTCCTTGTGACTACAAGGAGTCCCACACATCTTTTGTAATTTTGAGTGGCTTTTTTTCAAAAGAGTTCTCACATATCAACATAGTGGTTTCTCAGTGTGTGTGTCTACTACCTTCCATCTGCAATGGCTCTATTCCCTTCTCTTCTCCCCATCTAACCTTTTCTTCCACTTCCATTAAATTTATCCCTGTGTTTTTTCGGTCTTGCTCTTAAACCCCACCCTTTTTCTTCTCCTTTTCTTCTATTTTTCTTTTCTTGATGTATCCTTCTTTCTCTTTTTTTTTTTTTTTTCTTTCCTCTTCTTTGCCCCCTCAAAAACGGAGTATATTGCATATTAAGAACACTACTTCTTTGTGTCTGACAGGTGAAGAAGATTTTAAATTTAACTTCCAATAAATACTGTAGATTGACTGTTTTCTGTATCTTGCTTGAAGACTTTCCTCTCCTCTTTTGATATCCATCTAACCTCAAACATTTTTTGCTCATGTTCTCATTACTCATTACATAAGATGACGTCAGCGAAATCCTTCAACATTATTTATTTCATAGGCAATGAAGGAAGATGCCCACTAGTACCTTATTCCTGTTGAATTCTTAGCCAATAGCACCAGAAATGTAATTCTAAAATGAATGACCTCATAGCCGTCCTAGCGTGGATACATGAAAAACCCCTGGTATCGGCATACACATCTAAATTCTCAGAAGCTTACATGACTAACCACCACAACCCAAGCCTACCTCCATGTCGGCAGAAAAAAAAATAATTGAAACCAACCTTTTTAGATAACCGTGACCTCTCTAAAGCCAAGAACGTGGCCATTTGAGCCATAAATAAACCACTAGAATGGATTACATTTTTTTTTTTTTTTTTGTAAAATCTTTATTTGTGGACAGCATGATAATACATTACAACTTATGTTGTCAAAGGCATCATACATCAAACAATAAGCCGTCCATTTTTGTCATTTTTTTTTTTCAACATAACAGAGAAAAAGACAGGGGATGCACATAGTCCCACCGGGGCTTAGTAGCCGTATTAACATCACAGAGGGAGGCTGGAGAATCGGGTGGCGGACCGAGGACGGGGGCCACCTCCCCCATACAGTACTCCTACGTTGAGATTTAAGATACAGAGGTGGCACACCATCCTCCAGGTATTAAAAGGGGTTTTCCGGAACCTTAAGGGCCCCAAGGAGGGGCCGGGAGCCGAAGGCCGACCCAACCCGTCCGACGGACAAAAGAAAAAAAAGAAACCAATTGCACTGTGCAAGGTTTAGGGGAAAGCCGGCCGGGAACGCACGAAGGAAGGGGGGCCTCCAAGGACCTCCAACTTACCTTCCTCCCCGCGGTAATCCCCACCGACCCCCTCAGCAATCGACAGATCCGCCCCGGGGCGGCAAAAAAGGGGCCTCACCTCAGAAGAGGCCAGGCTGCCCCCCCGGGAGCCGGCTGCCGAGTCCGTCCGACCAGTCAGGGCCCCCAGCACCCACCCCCCCAGCGCACCAGCCACCAGGACCCCCAGTGCCACCACAACGCCCTTAGGCCCCTAGGGGGAGAGCAAAGAGAAAGGGGAAGAGGGGGAGGAAAGGGAAGGAACGAGAGGAAAAGATGGGGAGAGAAAAAAAAAAGGGATAGAGAAGGGTTAGAATCAGAAGGAACGTACCTGAGACCAGACATCCAGCTCCGCCCCCGCGCCACATGCCACCACCAACTCACAATGATAGCGACTAAAAGAGGACGACACTCAAGAAATTCAGAGCAGCTCAGCCAAGGATAGAGCTGCAGGTTATTGGGCCCTAGGTCTTTGCTTAAGGGAAGGGTCTGCTAACTACAACAATGCCACATCTAAGCTAGATGACACAAGTCTAGAGTCCAAGAAGTACTCCGTCCAGGCCGACCAGGTGCTAGAGTAGCGCTCCCGCATATTCCTACAAGTGGCAATCCAGTCCTCTGCCTCCCGTATCTCATCCACTCCACGAATCCATTCCTCCCTGCTGGGAACCTGCGGGCGCTTCCAATATATTGGAAGTAGCCGTTTTGCTGCATTCAGGAGATGAGGCAGTAGACTGCGCTTATATTGGCTCGTCGGCATGGGAGGAATGTGCAACAGAAAGTGGGTCGGGGAGAAAGGGACGTCCAGGTCTAGTATATCCTTAATCTGGGATTGTACATCTAACCAGAAAGGTCTGATCACCGGGCAGTTCCACCAAATATGCAAGAGCGTGCCCCTGTGGCCGCAGCCCCTCCAGCACCTGTCAGACACCGAAGGGTAGATTCTAGCTAAGTCCGCAGGTACACGGTACCAACGCGACAGCAATTTATAATTTGTTTCTTGGGTCTTGGAGTCAATTGAGCTAGATCGGGTGAATTGGTACAGTTGCGTCAGCTGGCTGGGGGTAAAAGTTATTTCTAAGTCTCGTTCCCATGTCCGGACAAAAGCGGGTTTCCGTGTGGGGGTCGCAAAGCTAAGTAAGCGGTAAAGTTCAGAGATCATATGCGGAATCGGTTCCTCTTCAATAAAGAGGCGTTCAAAGGCTTTAAGCGTGGAGGTGTCCCTGATCGAGTCCCCGTGGGTCTCAAAAAAGTGATGAAGCTGTCGATAGCGCCAAAAGTCCATGGGAAAGGACCCATACCGTCCTCTAAGCGTCTCTAAGGTCAAAAGCTTACCGTCTCGTAGCAATTTACCGCAGCTAGCATTACTATCGTCCACCCACGGCCCGAAAAAACCCGCCTGTTCTCCCGGTGCGAACCACAGGAAACCACCCAGCGGGGCTAAAGAGGACACAGGGGGAGCCAACGCCAGCCATGGATTACATTTTAACCAGCCTTTGGTCAAATTAAACTAGGTAAGAGCCCAGGCCTTGATTGGTTTACAACCTACCACTACAAAACTTTGAAATTTTACCAGGGTACACACTAAATGGGAAAGACAGTAGGAAAGATGGGGAGTTGTCACATATGTCAGATGTGGCGTAAGGCAAATGCTCGGAACTCTGAGTCTGCATTCTGACCAGAGAGGGATCTTCCCTTAGAATTGGTGTAGTATACAGACCCCCAGGACAGACTAGATCAGGGATAGGCAACCTCGGCCCCCCAGTTGTGGTGAAACTATAAGTCCCATGAGACATTGCAAGACCCTGACAATCACAGGTATGACTGCTAGAGGCAGAGGCATGATAGGATTTGTAGTTTCAAAACAGCTGGAGTGCTGAGGTTGCCTACCCCTGGACTAGATAATGATAACTTGTTGATTGACGAGATAACACAACATTTTGGGTTCCATCTTTGGTTGATATTGAGACAAGACCTGAAACACCATATGTAAAAAGAGAATTTCTGGATTTCAATCGGACACATTTTTCTGAAATGGTTGAATTTCTAAATTATAAAAAGTTGACGTAAAACGAGTTGGTAAACGGTAGACACTGTTAAGTCTACCATCCTGGAGGCCACTAAATTTATATGTCAGGCAAATTGGGAGTAAACGTAAGAAAATAACAATATAGTTCACTAAAGGGTTAAGTAGCCTAGTAAATGAGAGAAAAAAACAACAACCATATAGGAGATTCAAGGAAACTAAATGTAGTTGATGATAGAGAAGTGTGTAAAAATATAGACAAAAGGAGGCCAAACATCTTTTCAGTGCTGCCGAATCACAGTAAAACAGCTTAAACTATTAAAAAGATAAGGGAAACCAAACGCAATTTTACTTTTATTTTTTGAAGAAAAAATACAGTGGGATTGCTAAAATGAAAACTGGGCACAGCACCCATGTTGGAGACCTAAATGTAGTGAACAATTTAAACAATTACTTCTGTTCAATCTTCTCAAATTAATTACACTAACAATTTGGGGAATCCTATTGGTTCTAGTAATGACTGTTAATTTTCAGGATTTCTAGAGACCGAGGTGGCAGAGGAACTGGCTCAGTTAAAGATTGATAAAGCAATAGGCCCTGATGGTATTCACCAGAGTTCTAGAAGAACTTGTGTTATTGTTGAATTATTAACTGCTTTTTTTTTTTTTTTTATATAATCTCTGTAACACAGAGTACAACATAGCCAAACCCTATCCTACTGGTGAGGGTTTTCAAATAAGAAAACAGAGGTAAGTGCATCGACATACATGGCTACTAAAACGTATTGTATAAAGGGGTGGGGAGCTGGGGAAAGAGGGGGAAAAATATAAAGCAACATTGATAAGGTGGATATCCCCTATGTGACCCCAGGGGTTACCCTGGTTAAGCATTCTGACTAAATAAAATACGAGATCCATGCTAAGGGTCAACTCCAAGGTGCCCCACCGTGAAGCCGCCACAGAGGACCTCACCAGCTCTACCCCCAGAGGAGGGGGGCAACAAGGCCTCCAAACTGCCATCCAGGGGCACAGCTGCCCTGGCCTGTCCTAAGACCACTCAGGGTGGGAGCCCAGCTAATGTAATGGAATTATAGGTCAGATACTTCACCCAGTGTAACATAATATAGTGAGAACAGGAATCAAAAGAAAAATGCATCATATAGAAAAAAAAAGAAAAAAAAATGTAGTCTAGTTGCCCACAATGACCAGATCGCCGGAAGAAAACACAAAAATCGGAAAGGACTGTAAAAATTGTGTTCAGGCATTAGCATCACGGGTCAAGTAGGTACTCTCAGCGAGTGTCCTGCCAACTCTGCACTCTCTCCATAATGAGAAATAAAGTTTTGCCTTTGGTGATTCTTTAATAGTTCACGGCTAAAAAGGGTCATTGATCATTTAAAAACACACAACTTGCTGGACCCAAAGCAGCATGACTTTACTGAGAGCAGATCGTGTCAGACTAGTCTGATATTATTTTCTGACTATATCACTAATGTTTTGGACCAGGGAGGTGCTGTTCACATGGCCCATCTTGATTTCAGCAAAGCATTTGATACAGTTCCACATGATCTAATAAAAAGCTGTACAAGTTAGGGCTTAAAGTGGTATTAAACCCTAAACCAAAAATGCATTGTATTGCAGGTTACCAATTGTATGTGCTGGCAACATCAATTTTATTTTCTTTGGCTTTTTTCCCCCCTCTGTTTTTACCTGGTGATCAGGCCAGTAACACACCTTCTGTATTCGTGAGATGCAACTCTGGATGAATAAGTACAGGAGAGACAGCAGAGTTGTCAGTCTAAGGGAGGATAGTGTTCAATGTACTAGCAGATACTGGAAGTGTGGGGGGGGGTGTATAATAATAAGGGGACGCTAATAGTAGGTGATAAATTCCAAATTCTGACTTGACTTGAGAGTAGACACCATCACCACGGAACAGATATCAAACTGAGGACACCCGGTGAGAGGTAGAGGTTAGTGCCTACTTACCAGACCACCATGACCCTTTGTTTAAAAAAAAAAAAAAAAAAGGGTATCAGATGGTGCTTTAGTACAGTTGGTGGCCTAAGGTCTGTACTGGTACCTGGATGGGACTGGCCAGAAATGGACTCCAACAGAAGAAATTGCCATGGATAAAATGAAGAAAAACGGGCCGTAGTGAAGTTCTGCGATTTATTGTAACACGCTTGATTCCTTAGTGCCAAGGTCTCGGCACTTGCACAAGTAAGTGGGCATTTGGCTTTTGTTTTTAATCTGTTTTACAATAAAATCGCATAACTTCACTATGGCCCGTTTTCTTCATTTTATCCATGGTAATTTCTTCTGTTGGAGTCCATTCCTGGCCAGTCCCATCCAGGTACCAGTACAGACCTTAGGCCACCAACTGTACTAAAGCTCCACCTGATCCTTCTTTTTTTTTTTTTAAACGAAGGGTCATGGTGGTCTGGTAAGTAGGCACTTACCTCTACCTCTCACCGGCTGTCGTCAGTTTGATATCTGTTCCGTGGTGATGGTGTCTACTCTCAAGTCAACCATTTGATGCATGGACTTACCAATGCTTATCATTTAGTGACCATTGCTGCATTTTGTTGAACCTGTTTGCACCTATTTTTTTATATTCTATAAGAACTTGGACTTTAAATCACTATTGCATTGTTGATTTTCTAGTTGCATTCCAAATTCTAGCTAGCTTGAAACAATCTAAGGCCCATTGCTGTTTTTTTTATACTGCAGCCAAAATATTTTTAGCCAATATTCCCATAGAAGTCTAAAATGTCCTCCATTCTTTTAGTTTGAACACAGCGGCCTCCGACTTCTGTATGGAGCCGGGATCCAACAATAAAGTTAATTGATTCTTCTAAGCGCAATGAGATGCTTTATTAAGCTATCAAAAGGCTTCCTGGTTGCAGTTTCCATTATCTGGAATTTCATTAAGTAGTATATGTTAAAGTAAAGCTACTGAAGTCAAGAAAACCTCTGTAAAGAACAAGAAAAGATTTGTATTAGCGCTTATTTTGGACGACATGGCAAAACCTTCATATTCCTGTGTAAGCACCTTGAGTAAATTTTAGAGTGTTGCAGTACACCTGTTCGATGTACAGTATTGCTTAAAGGCTATATTCTCCTTTTTTTTTTTTTTTTTTAAGTTCCAGCCCCCCTATGTACCAATATAGCGTTGATGTACTTTCCATTTATTCTACACATGCTTACCTCACTCTTCATGGCTGTTTAAAAACACTGCCCGATTACTTCTGCCGTACTTCCTGGAGAGACTAGGTCATGACACAGGAAGGAGTTGACCAGCTGGTCTCCTTGGCACACACCCGGTGTTCCAGATTACCACTAGCCTTCAGATTGTGTAATGGAAGTGACTTTCTGATCAAAAATTATCTGACGGGTTTGCTAATCTGATAGAACGCCTGCAGTCAGAAGGCAGCAGCGGATACCTTACTACACCCAGCTACGTTTTGAATTTCAGAGTAATTTTAGCAAAAAAGTGAGCGGAATATAAATATAGTATATTGATATCTGTGATGCTGTTTGGATGTTTAATTTTGAAAGGCTAAAGGTATAGTGCTGAGCAGTGCCGGGTGTACCAACATGGCCTCTGCCACCTTTCACTGCTGGCGTCCAGCTTTTTTCAAAATGTAACATCAAAACAACATCACAGATCTCAAAATACTAGATTTATTAATACTCACTTTTTTGCTAAAATTTCTCTGAAATTCAAGATGTAGTTGGGTATAGTAGGAAGTCCGCATGGGTGTTTTACCAGATTACCGCTACCCGTCAGATCATGAAGTTTTGGAACTCCATAGCATTGTGAAACGCATGTTGGAGCGCATAACTTGTGCGCAGTAAGTATTTTTTGGTCGGCACTTTCCATCCGTTAAACGATCTGATGGGTAGCGGTAATCTGATGGAACACCCTGCATCTACCCTCCACTGGTCAACTCCTTCCTGTGTTATGACCTAAAGTCTGTCCAGGAAGTAAGGCAGAAGTAATCAAGCTGTGTGTGTTTAAACAGCTATGAAGAGAGTTAGGTAAGCGTGTGCAGAATAAATGCAGATTTGATCTCCATTGAAGAGACAGTAGAAGGAAGCCTTACCTGTGACCTAATATGTCAGTATCTGAAGTTTTCCATGCAACACTTGATCCTAGAATGCCTTTGGCTTTTTTGAGTGCTTTGATTTTGGAGAAACTAAAGTTGACCTTTTATTTATAAGGAGAGTTTAATTCTGGAGCATAACAGAAGTGTTTAAAGAAAAGAACATGCTCGCTGGCATAAGGATGGCATGCAAGAACAGGTTCTACAAAGTATCGGCAAAGGTAATGTCCCACAGTCAGTGAAGAAACTAGAGCAGAAAAGAAGTTTGATATTATATTAGGAAAATAGGAACATTTTCAAAAACCGTCCCTGGACTCAGATGTTAATACAATTTGTGGGTAGATTTTAAACATTCTGTACATGCAACCTAAGGATAATTATGAATTTGCTCATTAACCAGTTCCCTACCGAGCCATAATGATGACGTCGGCAGGAACTGTGTGTCTTTCAGAGTGGACGTCATAAGACGTCCTGTGCATCGTGGGCGCGTGCGGCAAAGCTCACGACCCGGTGTGCGTGCCCGGCGGTCGCGATGTCCGCCGGGCACCCACGATTGCCGGCAAACACGGCAGGAGTGTGGATCGGATCCACCTCCTGTCAGAGGTGAGGAGACCGATGTGTGTTCCCAGAACAGAGGAACACAGATCGGTCTCCTCCCCTTGTAAGTCCTCCTGCCCCTACAGTTAGAAATCACTCCCAGGGAACATATTAACCCCTTCAGCGCCCCCTAGTGTTAAACCCTTCCTTGCCAGTCAAATTTACACAGCACTCGGTGCAGTTTTATAGCACTAATCGCTGTATAAATGTGAATGGTGTCAAAAGTGTCTGATATGTCCGCCGCAATGTCAGTCACAATAAAAATCGCAGATCGTCGCCTTTACTAGTAAAAAAAATAAATAAAAATGCCATAAATCTATCCCCTATTTTGTAGGCGCTATAACTTTTGCGCAAACCAATCAATATATGCTTATTGAGAATTTTTTTTTTACCAAAAATATGTAGAATAATATGTATCGGTCTAAACTAATCGGTCGTCTTCTTCTTCTTTTTTTTTTTTTTTTTTTTTTTAATGTTGATATTTATTAAATCAAAAAGTAAAAAATATAGTTTTCTCAAAATTGTTGCTCTTTTGTTTATAGCGCAAAAATAAAAACCGCAGAGATGATCAAATACCACCAAACAAAATCTCTATTTGTGGAGGGGAAAACATAAAGATTTCATTTGGGTACAGTGTTGCATGACCGCGCAATTGTCATTCAAAGTGCAACAGCGCTGAAAACTAAAAATTGGTCTGGGCAGGAAGGGGGTAAAAATGCCCTGTATGGAAGTGGTTAAGGAAGAGTATGGGAAAATCTCAGCTGTTTCATTTGTTATGTATTATTTTCATCAGATAAAGTGTAATTGTTTTTGAAATTTGCAGAAACCATGATTGGTGAACAGTATTTTGTATAAGTGTGTGTGTGTGTATACTAGTCTGTTTGTTTTAGGTAGGCACACTAGATCTAGTGAGTATTTTTCTTCAGTACAGCTTGGAACTCTTCATGGCATGGATTAATCAAGGTGCGTAAACCTTCCTTAGGGTTTGTGTCCATGCTGACTCAATGGCATTATGATAGTCCTTGAACAGAACAAACTGTCACTGCCCCTACCTATGACTGGTCTATACAGTAAGGAGCACTGGAAAGGGTGCACGCATGTCAAAAATAACACAGAATATCCAAGCTCAAACTTACCAACCAAATTCCCCTGTCTAACAGTGCGTTTAAAAACAGGGGTTTAGTTGCACGCATTTGCAAATACATGTGTAAGCTGCAGGCCCCCTCAAGGCTCCATGTGTACTGCAGTCCTAACTCTAAAAATTAAAGTCTCCTCAGTGGAAGCATATGAATGCTGATGGATAGATAAAGGGCAGATGACTAGAGGGAGCCCAGCCCTCAAAGGGGCAGGAGCACACTAAACACCCAGCACATGGAAGCAAAGGTGCTAGTGTGTTGCCTGACCACAATGACATCAACACAACAATGGTTAACATGACAGATAGAGAAGGTGAATCTCCCTCTTGTTACACTTGATCGTAAAGGTCCTCTGTTAAGATTTGGAGACTGTGCAGGCCATTGGAATACCATAAACTCGCTTTTCATGGATGTGTGTGTTTTTATGACATGGCTTCAAGAAAGTGCCCACTGTGTATCGTTACTTTCCTGGTCTTAGTTGGCAAAGGTAAAACTTTATGGCTGAATTCACATTGCACAGAATTCACATTGCACAGATTTTAAATCCTAACCAATAACTGCAATGCAATGTCTGTGCTCGCAATAGTGTGAACCCAGGCTTACAGCTGAAATCTAGGATTAAAACAAATACCCTTCCAATAAACCTACGCACTAAGGGTTAAATGCTTGTTAAGTCTAGGGAGTAGAGGAAAAGGGTGCATCTTATTCCTGGTCCTGCCAGCACTCCCCTCTTCAATGACCCAGGTTATAGGCTTGGCGTACAATGCAGGTCTATTGGTTCTGCATTGTATACCCAGAAGCCCTGCAGTTGGGCTTTAACATGTAGTATACACCTAAAGTGTAGGAGTTAAAGTAGAGTTTGAATTGATCATATGTGAAGTCATGCATTTTATGGAGCCAAGAGAGCCTACTGGATCCAGGTATGCCAATTCCAAATCTGGTCTAGTGGCAATAAAACTTTTTACAAGACAAAAACCTGTGCTTAATGGTGTGTGTGTGTGTGTGTGTGTGTGTGTGTGTGTGTTTTTTTTTTTTCCATCCTTAGAGTGGAAAAAGCTTTCTGCAACTTAATCCGCCAATGGAAACAAAATAACTGGCAACCAGCGTGGTTATACATCCCAGATTTAATCATTGTCGTGTCGACTAAATGTGATGAAGACTAGAAAATAAAATTTCCTAAAATGGCTGTGGTGTGACTTGCAATATTATGAGGAATGCAGCTTTTGCTCTTTTTTTTTTAAATGTCCATTTGCTGCGGTCTCTGTAGCTTCCTACCTGATTATGATTTAAAAGGCTCCAGTACACGATGGGTGAAATAAAGAGATGTGGTGTGAACTTTCTGTATTTAGAAAGGAAAGCAGACATTTTACATGCAGTGCATTGGGGCAGTTCGCAGAGAGGTGAGCATTCTTCTGCCAGAAGTTTTTATAGTTGTACTTTTGTATCTCAGGTCTGGCTCTCATGATTAAATGTGCTTTTTATAGAGTAGCAAGTTATAAATGTAGTGCAGCTACGGCATATTAATCTTGCTGCAGAAGTTTAATGAGGCAGTTGTTTTGCGATGGACACTGTTGGGAACAGACCACGACAGAGGCTCGCTTCACCACAGAGCTGCAGAGAAAAAAAAATATTCCCCGCCTGTTAATAATTACAGCCATATGACTTCTCGGTTTACCAGGATTTTTTGCCAGCCTTTTTTCCATACAGAAATAGCTGGAAGGAGATTCATTAACCCCTGCACTTGTTATCCCAGTGCAGCTGAAAGTCCTCTATGCATTAATATGCAAGTACTGTGCCTTTATTAGTGTCACAAGTGCTCATGTTAAAGGAATTCCAGGCAGGGATGTGCTTACCGCAAGGCACTTAGAAGGGAATACTAAGGACAGCAACAAAATACAACATTTTGCACTATGATTATTTCTCCTTCTTGTCCTGCAAAATAAGCAAATGAGTTTTAGATGTAAATTGGAAGAGGAGGGAATTGCAAAAACCATTCCCAAGATTCTGCTGATGGCCAATGACCCCCCTTTAGATTGAAGGAATGTACTCTCCTATTTGAATTTTGTTTCGAAATCTTTTTGCTTGTACCCTGCCATATGTTGCTTGGATAGTTCTTTGTAATCACTAATGGTTTTTATCTGTCACAGGTGGTAAAAAACTGCTTCAGGAGATAAAATTCAGTACACTATATGGCCAAGGAATTGTGTGGTGTCTAGTGTATGCATGCAATTCCCTTTTGACAAGTTTACCAGCATGTACCTTTTTTTTTTTTTTTTTTTTTTCTCTCTAAGCAAAGTTTTCATTATACAAGTAAAACCTTGGTTTGAGAGTAACTTGGTTTAAGAGCATTTTTTCATACATTTTGACTTGATATACAAGTAACGCCACGTCACAACTGAGTGTTAAAAAAGAAAGGTGCCTCCAAGTGTAGCAATATGGTTACATTTAATGAAGGTACAACATTTAACAACTCACATCTTCCCAAGCGCTTCAAGCCATGCTTTCAGATCGCTCTACTGCAGGGTAGTCTTCCCGGTCACCATTGCAGACTGACAGCGGTGAGGGCCGGCGGTGCAGGGATGATCTGTGGACAGCCTTACCCCGGATTCCTGCAAACCTAATGTGCCTCTTTTAATTATCAACCATGTGAGTTGCTAAATGTTGTACCATCATTAAAGGGGTTGTAAAGGAAAGTTTTTTTTCATAATATGCATCCTTTACCTGCAGACATTCCTCTTTTCACTTCCTCATTGTTCGTTTTTGCTCAGAAGTTGCTCTATTTCTTCTCTGTTTTGTTCACTTCCTGCTTGTCTGATTTTACTGACCACTGTGAAGGAAGGCTTTACTGTGGTGGTCAGCAATGTGCTCACCCCCTCCTGGGAACTACATCTGTGTGGCGGGATGCTCTCTACATGTTAAGGACTTCAAGGAGGTGTGAATTACTGGGCGTGCCGCAATGCATACTGGGAAATGTAGTTCTTGCATGAACGAGCGATGCAAACCAGGAAGAGAATGAAAGAACAGAAACTAGAACGCCGGAGGTGATATAGATGAAGGAATTTAATAGGTATTTACTCGTTTTTAACAGAATCATTACACTATTCTGTCTGTCTACCTAGCAGACATTAATTTTAGGCAAAAACAAATTTTCCTTTACAACTCCTTTAAATTTAACCATATTGCTACACTTGGAGGCACATCTCTTCTCTTTTACACTCTGTAGCTCCTGCTGGTTTTTGCTTCTAATCCCTTTTGTGAAGGCTTCCATTTGCAGATGGACATTACACAACCTATGACATTGCTATAATCTTTGTATATGGACTATAAACTGAAAGACCTATGAATAAATGGTTGTGGAACGAATCATTTGAGTTTCCATTATTTCTTATGGGGAAAATCGCTTTGATATACAAGTGCTTTGGATTACAAGCATGTTTCTAGGAAAAAAATAATGCTCACAATCCACGTTTTTACTGTACATGAGGACCACCATGATGCTTCTATGGATATAGAGTGCAGGATACGATTTTAAAGTGTAGCTGTCAGTATTTGCTATCTGATATTCTACAGTAGTATATGCTCGCCCTTCTACTAGTAATGATTTTTCTTCATCAGTTCATGTTACTTATCTCTCTGCCCTTGGTTCCCTGTTGATCTTTTTTTTTACCTCACAAATGCTTAGCAACCTCAACTAGCATCTGTGGTTGGCCAGCTAAGCACTCTGTTGGTGATAGTTCTGTACTTCCCATATGCTTCATTTGTATGACCTCAATTATCTTGTTTGACTTTTAGTGTGACCTTTTATGTAGAAAAGTCTCAAAACAAATCTGTGGTGGTTTGCAATATTTCTTGCTTCAGAGGCATCTGCTGTATTGCACATTGTGACCACAGTCGATGGTTTATAACACAGCATATTTTGTGTGTGTGTGTGTGTGTGTGTGTGTGTGTGTTTTTATGTTTTGTTGCATTTGTACCAGAATATTTAATTTTTTGTACAGAATGGCCGTAATCGCATTCTGGCTAAAGGACTAGTGCCTTTGACTTAAAGTGTTAATAAACCCACAACCGTAAAATCAATCTGTAGCTGCAGTAAAGCATGCTTGTTATACTCACTGTGGAACCTAAGGGGGTTAAAGCGGCATTCCAGGCAAAAAACTAACTTTTTTTTTTTTCCCCTCCTCACCCCCCTACCCGTCGCCTTCTGTGACCTGTGTGTCCCAGAAGATGACGGGCCCATTCACAAAGCTCCACGTGACTGAAACCGGCTACAAGGCTTCCCTTCCTGTTTCCCTTAGTAGGCGCCTGCATCCGGAGCCGATGGACAGATCCACTTTGGGTGCCGACATTAAATGCTCTCCGGACAGGTACATGTCCTTTTTTTATGAAGTCAGCAGCTACAGTATTTGTAGCTGCTGAGTTTTAAAAAAAAATCACCCAGGCTGGAGCTCTGCTTTGATCCTCTGCATTGTGTAATAAGTCTGATTGATCCTGTCTTCTCTGATTCTCCCCTTCTTCCACAATCCCCAATCCATCCCCTTAAGGAAAAGAGCCTTGGAGGCACTCTGCACATGTTCAGTTTGGTCTGTATTGCTAAAGGTGTGTTTTTTTTGGGGGGGGGGGAGGGTACATGTGATTGATCCTGTGCTAATCCGCTCTGTCCAGACAAAAAGTCAGGGGTCCTGCAGCCTCATAGGACAGTAAGAGCAGAATGAAAACTCATCCTACAAGCTTTAACCAGTGCTCAGCTGGACATTAATAGAAGTCACGAGACTGCTATATACTGTTGATGAGAAAGGGAAATTGTATTTCCATGTTTTGTGTACTGTTGGAGACCATATATAGTTAATGTAGGGTTCTGGGTTTAGTAACATTTTAACACTTTTTTTTTTTTTTTTTTACATTTGTGATTGAATAATTAAGATTAAAATACAATTTGAGGCTCGACTCTGTGGGGGTTATTTTACGAAAGGCAAATCCACTTTGCACTGCAAGTGCACTTGAAAGTGCACTTGGAACTGCAGTCACTGTAAATCTGAGGGGTAGGTCAGAAATTAGGGGAAACTCTCTGATTTTATCATGCAATCATGTGCAAGCTAAAATGCTGTTTTTTATTTTCCTTGCATGTCCCCCTCAGATATACAGTGCACTTGTAGTGCAAAGTGGATTTGCCTTTAGTAAATAACCCCCTGTGTGTGGTTGTGGGACCACATCTGTTCCTACAGCCACAACCACCTGAACAGAAAGATGTACTGACACCCAGGAGATGCGTGGGGACACCATTATTCCAAATGGCACCCCCACGCACTGAAAACCACAGTGGAGTTCCCCCACACTGGGAACTGCACTGCACTATGCGATTTCCCTGTGGCCTCCTTTTCTGAAAAGGTGCAGAGACCTTTTTTCCTGCATTTTTTTTTTTTTTTTTTTTTTTTTTTTTAATGCATGCAGCAACCCATTCAAATTAATGGGCTTCAGTGCATAAGCAATGTATCCATAGGGAAACTGCCCCCAAGTGTTACTCTAGCCAAAAGTTTCCTGTATTACATTTCTAAGCCAAGTTCCAAATCCAGTTACTATGTGATGCACACGTTTCATAAAGTAAAAACGTCCTTTACCTTCCCTAACTGAGTCAAATCCCCCTTCACACACTCCCCTTCCAAACACTGCAGCTCTCAGCTCACAGTGGGAGGCTTTCAGCGACAGAGGCAATGCAAAAATTGGTGGGCAGGACTGGGTGTGACCAGGTGCTGATTGACAAGTTACAGGTTTGTGCATCAGCAGAGACCATGCTGATGATTGCACCCCCTGCACCCCCACTTTGGAACAGTGGAAAGGATACAATTAGTTTCAACTATACAAAACTCACCTCATCCCGTAAAGTAATAAGTGAAAACAGAGAAGGCAATGGGATTGTAACGGTGCTACATAGAATAAGTTCTAAATATAACAAATTAATTTTAATAATTTATTAAAATATCATGGGAAATTGGTACATCACATGACACAAAGTTTAAAAACATATATTGTATCAAACATGAAATATCCGGGTCGCTGGAGATCCTAAAAGAAGTAGATAACTGGTCGGTTAGGATGGTATCACCCAATATATTTCGCCTATTGCAGGCAAAATACCGCATTAGCGTTTTTTTTTTTTCTTTTAATGGGTAAAAAGGAAAAACGTCTATAAACGAAACGCTGCTAAATGCGGGTTGCCGCATTTGGAGTTGCCGCATTTAGTCATGTTTGCCGTCTGAAACGTGGAAATCTTCTGCGTCTAAATGAGTTATTTTTATGGCCAGTGAAATGAATTCGCTCCCAAGATCTTGATGCCTGTAATAATTTCGTAAGACGAAAGTTTTCCTATTCGGACCTGTTCGTATTTTTGTAACGGTTTTATTTTCGTTGATACTGAATGATTTGTAATTCTGTCTAATTTATTTTCATTGATTCGAAATTTGTAATTTTGTTAGATAATAATTTTCGTTTATTCGGTACACTATTCGTACTTTAGTAATTGTTACTTATGTGAGATTGCCTTTTCCGTTGATTTGTAACATTGTTTTGTTTTCGTTGATTCGTGTCTATTACAGTGCTTTTGAATAGATTTGTAATTTTGTACTTTCGTAAATACATCACGGCGCTGTCATTCGCAATCTCGTATTTTAGTTTAATTTTCAACACACGGCTAATCCATATTAAGATAGACTTTCTCTTAAGCCCCGTACACACGGTCGGACTTTATGCCAACAAACTTCAAAATGAGCAAGTTTTTCCAAAAATCCAACCGTGTGTACGCTCCGTCGGACAAACGATTTTTATCGAACAAAAGTTTGCTCTGCAAATGGACAAACATTTCAGGCAGCAAAAGTCTGATGGTGCGAAGTCCGACTGTGTGTATGCTCTGGGTGTGCCTGGCCAACTTCCTTTTGGACAAAAATCCACGGAAAAGTTTGTTTGAAGTCCGCTCGTGTGTACGAGGCTTTACACTGTCCAATGTGACTAAAAAGAGATAAGCTGATTGGCTAAGATTTTAAGTAAGATACATCACTCACTAACTACACTGCCCATTCGAAAGAACGATTTGAGTATACAAATTTACGAACAGACGAAGAAACAGATTTACAAAACACACACATGAAAATACGAATATACGAAATTACGAACAGACAAAGGATTTTTGAAATACAGAATGCAAATCGTTCGTTATAGATGTCATTTTCGTTGTTTTGGTGTTTTGTATTATAGTAAGTTTGTCCAATCATACGTTCGTATTTTCGCTTGTTCGTTATTTTGCTTATTCGTAATTCCGTAATTTTCGTATTTTAGTACTTTCAGATATTCGGATGTTCGAATTGATACGAATACTAACAAATTCGTATGAAAATCCATTTATTACAAACGGAATTACACATGTCTATTAGAAAGGAGAAGCTGCCTTTATTACTGGCGGGTGTCGCACAGAGTAGTCTGAATTGGGTGAATACACAGAGGGTGAGAGGGCAACTTAGCCCTAGACCTCTCCTCCCCTTGAGCCCCTTTTGCCTCTTATCTCCCATATAGCCCTTCAGCCCCCCCTCCCCCAGATCCCTTTATTTACAATGCAACCCAGTCCAGCTTCCCTCCTTCATCCCTCCGACAAAATGCAAATTGGTTTTCTTCAGACTAACATCACTGACGCATGGGCACTTTTTTTTCCCTCACTGAGACTCATGCAGGGGCATTTTTTTCCTTGAGTGCCACTACAGACTTTTTACCTTCCAGTGACCCCACCTATGCAGGAACACTTATCTCTTGCTTTCTTTCAGTGACCTTAATGATGCAAGGGCATTTTTTTTCCTTGCAATGACCACTCATGCTGGGACATCATTTCCTTTTGCCACAGTTAGCCCCATATCTGTGCACCAATATTAAACTCTCTTCAGTTTACTGCAGCGTACCATAATCATTGGCACAATTTCAGCACATATCACAAACAATGCATACATTTCAGTGTGGCATGCACTGCTGTTAACCCCATCCACTCATCCAACATTGAGGGGGTGCGCGGTTTACCATCTTGGCTCTGGACACGGGATGAGTTTGTTCCGGCATTACACAGTACAATTAAAAAAAATAAGTTGTTTTGATATTCATACTTGGGTAGATGCAGCATCAGACCGATGTTGCAGCTGTCCCCCGGCGTCTCTGCACTGGGAGCCGAGCCACCGAACATCGCTGATGGCTCAGTTCTCATTCCCTGAGCAGACAGCATCACTCCTCTGCTTTTCCACGCTCATTGGAGCACTGAGAGGTAGAGGGGCGGGGAGTAGCCGTTGCATTGGCTCACTGTGATGCTGAGACTGCAATCAGTCAAGGCAGCTGGTGGATCCAGACTCCCAAAGTTGGGATGATGTGGTGCCTCGACTGATGGCAATGACGTCAGTGGAGAGCAGACTTCAGACTGCTGTCTGCTGAAAAGGTGTCACAGGAGTGCAAAACAAATTGCACTCTTGTGACCCAGAGGAGAAGCCCAGCCTAAAAAGCTGAGGCTGGACTTCTCCTTTTTTAAGACTTAAACTGGAGTAAATCTAGTCCAGTCAGGGGAGTCTGTTAATTCTAGGCCAATTACTTTAACCACTTGCTTACTGGGCACATATACTCCCTTCCTGCCCAGGCGAAATTTCAGCTTTCAGCACTGCGTTGCTTTAAATTAAAATTGCGTGGTCATGCGACGTGCCTCCTAAACAAAATTGAAGTTTTTTTTTTTTTTTCACAAATAGAGCTTTCTTTTGGTGGTATTTGATCACCTCTGCGGTTTTTATTTTTTGCGCTATAAACAAAAAAAAGCGACAATTTTTGGGAAAAAAAATAAATTTTTACTTTTTGTTATAATAAATATCCATTTTTTTCTCAGTTTAGGCCAATATGTATTCTACATATTCTTGGTAAAAAAAATAATAATAAAAAAAATCGCAATAAGCGTATAGTGATTGGGTTTGCGCAAAAGTTATAGCGTCTACAAAATAGGGGATAGAATTCTGATATTTTTTTTTTATTATTATTTTTTTACTAGTAATATGGCGATCTGCAAATTTTGTCAGGACTGCGATATAGCGGCGGACACATCAGACACTTTTGACACATTTTTGGGACCATTCACATTTATATAGTGAACAGTGCTATAAAAATGCACTGATTACTGTATAAATGTGACTGGCAGGGAAGGGGTTAATACTAGGGGGGCGAGGAAGGGGTTAAATGTGTATCCTGGGAGTGATTCTTGCTGTGGGGGGAGGGGACTGACTGGGGGAGGTGACCGATGCTGTGTCCCTATGTACAAGGGACACAGCATCAGTCTCCTCTCCCTGACAGGATGTGGAGCTCTGTGTTTACACACAGAGCTCCACGTCCCTGCTCTAAAACTGCCGATCGTGGGTACCCGGCAGACATCGTGGCCGCCAGGCACACGCATCGGCATTGCACGCCCCCCAGTGGCCGGATGACCCAAGGCCGTAAAAAGATGGCCTCCCAGGTTTATAGAGTCACCTGGAGGCCATCTTTTTACTATGGCCCGGGACTAAAGTGGTTAATAGAAGCTTGATTAACCACTCAAGCTCCTTAAGTTTTCACCCCCCCCCCCCGTCATGACAGAGCATTTTTTGCACTTTATATGGTAATTGCATTTCATGTAAAACTGTGTACACAAATTAACTTTTTGTATTTTTTTTTTTTACACAGATTTCTTTAGGTGTTCTTTGATCACCACTGTATTTTTTTTAACGTTTTTGCGACATAAATGAAAAAAGACTGCACATTTTCCCAAAAATATACATTTTCTATTTTGTTTTATAAAACATATCCAATTAAAAAAATCTAAGGTGAAAATGTATTTTGCAACATGTCTTTTTGGTAATAAGTAAATAAAATTAAATAAATTTGTATATTGGTTTGTGCGAAAGTTATAGCGTCTACAAACTATGGGTTATATTTACTGGAATTTTATGCAGTGATGAAACTGGTAATGGCGGCGATCAGCGACTTATAGCGGGACTGTGAATCCTGGAGCAATCTGCTGCCAGCTGACACTGGCTTGGACATACCCTAACTGATTGACACTGACACTAATACAGTGATCAGTGCTAATGCTGTACACTGTCACTGTACTAATTACGCTGGCTGGGAAGGGTTTAACGTTTAGGAGCAATCAAAAGGTTAACTGTGCAGCTAACTGTGTAATATGTGCTGCTTTTACTTTTACTATGTCTGTTTTTTCTTCTTGCTTTGCAGGGAGAAGAGACAACTATATTCCTGTTCACAGTACAAATAGTTCTGTGTTTTTGTAAACCCAGAACTCTGTGTGTGATTGGCCACAGGTGATTTTAGCCAAAGTCATTGGCTGAAATCGGCTGCCAAACTTGTGCTGTGTCCAATCACAGCAGGGTGCGCAAAGAAAGGCTGTGACAGGTACGCCAGTAGGCCTGGAGCTGAAGACCGTTTTCAGTACAAAAACTGTGGGCAGGTGGCAAGCAGTTGAAAATCTCTTCATTTTGAGGGAGATTACATTATACAGATGTGCAGAAAATGTCCCTTTCTCCCGACCCCCCCCCCCCCCCTTTCCATTCTTTCTCCATACCCATGTCAATTTCCTGGAAACTTGCAGTACTGGACTGCCATTTTTAAGTATATGTCTGACATTTTTGAGAATGCAGGAAAAAAAGTGTGTGTGTGTGTGTGTGTGTGTGTGTATGTATGTATGTATGTATGTGTATATATATATATATATATATATATATATATATATATATATACATACATACATACATACATACATACATACATACATACATACATACATACATACATACATACATACATACATACATACATACATACATACATACATACATACATACATACATACATGCCTTTTCTACTCCTGCAAGGGATGCAGACTTTTTTTTTTGTGTGGCACATTATGTGAAGTAGGTGTTTGCCTAGTTATGACAGTTCTTTCCTACCACATCTGGGAAACATAATTTTAAGAAAATAAAAGTTAGACAGGTACTTGCTTTCTTAGGTAGATGCTTTTAACCATTTGGAACATCAGTACAGATCTCGATGAGGTGTGCCATTAAATGTTTCAGGGCAAATCAGGTGATCACAACACTTCATTATTTATTGCCTCCTGCTGTTAGGCAGCTGTATATAGTTTTTCTTCTTTCAATCAAGCACTCTGGCTTAGGGAACAAAACATTGTAAAGTATTTTGGTAGGATGCTAATGTCAAGTGACTGAATCTGTGACCGTATATGAGCTTATTTTTTAAAAAAAATGAGAAAACCAGAGATAGATATTTGTAGACCTCAGATGACATTGGTGTCTCAGGTCTGCTTTAGTGGAACATGTATGTTAATGAACTGTTACCTCAATTCCAGCACCTACCTTATTAAAGAGGAACAAAAAGGTGAAAAATACATCCCAGGTGAAAGATTCTTCTCTTGACCTGTTTGTCTAGGGTTTTTTTAATGGCCACAGCATAGGGGGAGCATTGCATTTTCAATGGGTGGGCACATTTTCTACAGATGAATTAGGAAATGCTGTATGCATTTTGGCAAGGCAATGGGGTTGGTTTATTGTAGTTCACTTTGCAAGGGAACTTTCCCTTTACTTGGTGAATAAAGCAAAGCTCTGATAACTTTATCATCCAATGGTGCCAAAAAAATAAAATTCTTGCATGTGGTTAGAGATTTGTTGAATTTTCTAAAGGCTAAGAAAAAAAAAAAATCCCACACAAATTGCAAATGCCCTTTCAAATAGTAAATCTTCCCTAGTGTCCCCTGTTTCCTCCCTGTGCAGAAGGCTTTGGGGTTACAAAGGGCTCATATACACATACTATCTTTACCAACTGATAACTCGTTTGGGAGAATAATCATCTCGCATCTAATGGTATAATGTTTATAAAACCTAATGCATGCAAAAGTATAGGAGTCCTTGTTTATAACATTCTTTCATATGACAACTTCCTTTTAGATAAAGTTGGTTTGCATCATTGTTGGTCATTTTGGTTGCATATTGCCTATTTTGTCTTAGAGTGTTCACCACTATTTTCAAGCTTTAGGAAATGCAACAAATTTTACATAATTTCCCATGCTCAAGAGCTTGAAATACCTTAGTGCGGCCGCATCAGCATTATGATTGCCCTCAAAGGGGCTGGTTGTATCTGTAAGATTAGAGGTCCAGCGCATCCCCTCCCCTTACATTAGATGTTAAGAGCCAACCCACCTTTAGAAGTTCAGTCTTCCACTCTCCCTTACATCACAGTGCACCCCCTTACCCTTTTGCTGCTGCTGAGAAGAAGCTGGATGCATTGCTTAAAAGCAGAAAATAGGGGTCTCTAGGAGGACCAGAGGAGGGCTGGAGCTCTCCGGCAGCTGAAGAGGTGGCCTGGAGCGCTGGATTCGGCCCTCGGGTCTTGTGTTTGACATCTATGCCTTAGCATGTAGTAGGCACAGCATAAAAAAAAAAAAGATTATTCTAAACACTACAGTACACCAAGCAGTCTGCATTTTATATCTACTAGATCAGTGGTTCTCAACCTGGGGGTCGGGACCCCCTCGGGGGTCAAATGATGATTTGCCAGGGGGTCACCAGGGGTCCTGAAGCCTGCACCTCTTTTGCAGCCACCCAGCAGGGCAGTCCCTGGAGCCCACGGCCGCCCACTCTGCCTCTTCGCCCTGCCCATTCAGTTCATAACTTGGCTGGGGGGGCAGAGACTAGCGGTCAGCTGACTGGTGAGGAATGTGGAGTGGGAGGGGCTGGGGGAGACCCTATCTCCTGATTTCGGTAGAGGTGTCACTGCTACGAGACACCACCAAAGTCAGAGACATAGTGAGGGGGTGGAGGGGAGAAGAAATTAGGATAGAGAGATAAAAGGGAAAGAAAGGAGAACTAAGAGTGGTACATACTTAAATGTACCATAAGGGGTTTTAATACTTCACAAATGTAAGGGTTAGGGGCGCAAATTCCTTGTTTTGCATTGGGTGCGGACAGCCTACGCTACGAAAATTTTTACTATTGGGGGTCCCCACAACTTGGAAAATTTTATCAAGGGGTCACGGCATTTGGAGGGTTGAGAACCACTGTACTAGATGCTTCCAATATAAGTTGCAGTGTGATATCTTGTTTTATTAGTCTATACTTCTTAATAGGTCCGCCATTGCAAGCTTGAAAATAACTTGGGCAACAATCGGAACGCCAAATCCAAGTCTCTCTTAGCAACAGAAAGATTTTAAATCAAATGGCTCACTATACTCAAAAGAAAAAACTTGCAGAGTTTAGAAATTAATGGAGATCCAACCCTTCTAACAAATTCTGTTCAAATTCATCTCCTGCTGCCTTCTAGGTCCCTGAGATTCCAGTGCTGGCTTGGAAGAGCAGTGCAGGTAGCGTAGGTGTAGAGAGAGTGCAGATTGATAAAAATAAATGTTTATTGCTATTACTTCTAATATGTGCCAAAGGTAAAAGCGTAAAAAAATTCCAGATTACCTGTTCTAAACAAGTACACACATACCCAAACTTAAAGCGGTTGTAAACCCGCGATTAATTTTTATTTATTTTTTTCACCTAAAAGGAAAAGCCATAATGAGCTAGTATGCACCGCATATTGGCTCATTATGAAATACTTACCTCGGAACGAGGTGAAGAGAACTTACCTGGTCCACGCCGAGCGAGATGTCATCTTGACTCGGCGTGTCTTCCGGGTATCGCCGCTCCAGCGCTGTGATTGGCTGGAGCGGCGATGACGTCACTCCAGCGAATGCGCGTGGGAGACCTCAATTCGGCAAGGTCTGGCGGCTGCCGGTCCTTTAGCGGAGGATCCCCGCGGCGCATGCGCCACTGCAATCAGCCGCGCATTGCGGGGGGAATATCTCCTAAACCGTACAGGTTTAGGAGATATTCTTTATACCTACAGGTAAGCCTTATTATAGGCTTACATGTAGGTAAAAGTCATAAAGTGGGGTTTTACAACCACTTGAATTTATTAGCTTCTTTAACCTCCTATAGAGCAGCACTCAACTTGGGGGTTAAGGGCCAACACTAAGAGCCATCCAGTCTTGGCTGCAGCGCACATGTGCTGACTGGAGGAGAAATTGAAGGGATAACCCCGTTGGTGGCATATCTTCCTCTCCTTTTGTGTCCACCAGTCAGCTATGCTGTGGAAATATTACAAAATCCTAGATAAGGTTACTAGTTGTTGTTGTTGTTGTTGTTGTTGTTGTTATTATTTAAGGTACTTGTATAGCCCCGTCAATTTATGCAGCGCTTTACATATACATTGTCCCATCAATCCCTACCCTCAAGGAGCTTACAATCTAAGGTCCCTAATTCTCATTCATATACTAGGGACAATTTTTAGAAGCCAATTAACCTACCAGCAGTCTTTGGAGTGTTGGAGGAAACCCATGCAGACACAGGGAGAACCAGCGACCCTTTTTACTGCTAGGCGAGAGTGCTACACACTACACCACTGTGCCGCCCAACTACACCACTGTTCGGCCCAGTACATGTATTTCAGCTTTAACATGCAGCAAAGGAGGAATTTCTTGTTAATTTGCTTGGCATTATACTGAAAGTGTGCAATAGGACTGTTCCAAATCCTTCTGTACTCCACATCCCACCCTTTACTACTTATAGGAAGGCACTGCAGACAATTTCTATTTTAACAAATTTCCTTCTCAAGCCTGTTATGAAATAAGTTTTATAGAGGACAATGTTAAGTTGGTGTTGCCCTAAAAACCAAAACATAAAAAGCGGATTCTGTTTCCTTAAAGCATGAATAACGGCACAGTGCATGTGCTGTGTAATTTGGCCCCTTCTCTCGCCTAAAATACCTGGCTGATCCTGCCTGGTTCTTCCCCCCCCCCCCCCCCCGTAACTGGGGTTTTATGTGTTCTTTTTTTTTTTTTTATCTGCAGCTCTCCTCTTCCTCCCTCTTCTCCCTGCCTGTCGTCTCTGTCCATTCCCCAGTGCTCCCCTCCTGTTGCTATCATAACTACACCATAAACATACCATCCCCTCTGTAAAATAGCATTATGTGCCCCTGTCTCTGTGATGTGTATATAAAAAAGAATGCAGATTATACCTTTATATCGGAGCATTTCCAAGCCCTCACGTGACTCCTCCACTCTCTCTCCTCCCCCCAGCTGGCATCAGCCGGAGTGCTCGGCCCCTCCTTTTATAGTGGCTTAACAATTTAAATTAAGTCTAAAATAAGTTTGGTTTTGTATAGAAAAAGCTTTGAACTGCCGCTTAATAAGCCAAAAAACTTTGTCACACAGACATTCCAAGAAAATCTCTGTCCATACCTTGAGCTGTAGTGCAGTATGGGTATAGTAACTATCTATATAGTTTAATAGTTAATACTTTTACGTGATTGTTTACTTTTTTTTTTCTTTTCCTCTTTTAAACATTTTAAACCTTATTCATGTAAGTTATGGCTTTGAAGAAAGCAGTTGATGAATATTTGGGGCATTGACTTTTTAGAAGGGAGAAAAGAAGAATAGGTTGTAGCAGAAGAAAGTGACCTTCCGAGGATCGATCACATTGGCTTTTCTCCTCTTCTGCTATAGGTTTAATACAACCTTGACTCATTCGTACTTATCAGTAATTGCCAAAAAATCTTTATTTGTATTGACAACAGAAACAAAGAAAAACGAGCGGTTCAGACTTATTTATCAAAACATTTCAAATGTTTTCTACTCGACTAATGGTTGAAGCTAGGACACAATTTGTTCTCCAGCATTGTCTGCTGGTTTTTCTTATTGGTTTAGAAAAGAATAAACTGCCTATTTTAAAGGTGCATAAAGACTTTTTTTTTTTTTATTATTATTTAATTTGATTTTAGTTTCTTGCTATTGAGAGATTTACATTAGTTTGATTGCCCAATAATGAATAGAAAAACTTTGAAGTTGAAACATGCCCTTATGTTATACTACAACTATTCAGGGCAGGCTCAGATCAGGTTCTTTGACTCACGCATGCAAATGGCTCTGTTTTTTGTGTGTGTCTGGTCACATAAACTTGTATAAAATGAATTTCCTCCAAATGTATATTTTACTTTTTTCATCCATTCGTTTCAGCAGCTTCTTTTGGGACTAGATTTTAACGGGTAGATTAAAGTCTCTATAAGCATAGTTGTATTATTATTATTAACATCCAAGTAACAATGGTTTTTAGTGAGCATTAAACAATATAATTCTAATAGGGTCAGCCATTCACAGTTCGAATCTCGGCCAGTTCAGCAGGAACTTGGCGAGATTCAAACCGTTAAAGGGCAGGATGAATGTACCAAGTTGATCAATCGGTTTGGGCACAACCAGGCTGGATTCTCTAGTGGCTAGTAATTACTGTCTATTTCCAGCGGGGACAGCCGCCCCCCCCCCCTTTTTTCTGGGAGAAGACCATTGCTGATTCTCCAGTCAACACGGTCTGTTGATAGGGGAATCATGCAAATTTCTTTGTGTGTATAGACTGTGTATTGCCAGCCTAAGAGTATGCCTCATACAGAACAAAATGGTGCTTGATCGCTTTGAAGAAGTGAATTGTAAAGCTGACATGAGACTTTTGCCCCCTTGTTAAATGTCATTCTTGCATTTTTTTCCTCTCTTTATCTTTTAAAGAGGTTGTTAAGCCACTCTAATCTTTATACGCCATTAGCACGGCTTCCTATAGTAGTATACCCCTCTGTATGTGATTTCTAAAAAAAAATGCTGCAAATACCTAATTTCACTGCCGGGATTGTGATCGCATGACTGGCCAGCTTTCTCCTTCCCTCCTCTGAGAGATGCAGCGGGCAGGGCTGAGATTCCCCTGCTGACATCAGTCTGGAGGGGAGAAGCTGGCTGGTCACAATCTCGACTCTTAAATGCGGTATTTACCGCATTTATATTTATAAAACATTCACAGAGGGGGACACTGCAATTGGAGGCAGTGCTGATGGTGTATACAGGTCAGTGTTATGAGAGCAGCAGGAGGGGGGAGGGGATGGCTCACACACAGACAGGGGGGGGGACATAGGAGCAGAGAGGATAGCAGGCTGCTAATGACAGAGGCATGTAAACTGACCACAGTGTCTGGTCTCGGCAGCCATGATACACCGTGGTCAGTGTACAAAAAAAGAACACGTTTTTTTTTTTCTCTTTTTCCTCGTCGGGAGTCTCAATTTCCTGTGTTTCTCGTCTGGCTGGTTTACGTCGAGAAACACGTTCGTGTGTATGCTTAGAAACCCGCGCATGCTCAGAATAAAATATGAGATGGGAGCGTGCCTTCGGTAAAAGTAGGGTTTGTAATGGAGATAGCACATTCGTCACACTGTAACAGACTGAAAAGCGTAAATCGTCTCTCACCAAACTTTTACTTAACACGCAGTAACATGAGATTAGCAAAAGCAGCCCCAAGGGTGGCGCCAGTGGAATCGAACTTCCCCTTTATAGTGCCGTCGTACGTGTTGTACGTCACCGCGTTTGAGAACAACAAGATTTTGTCTTGACAGTGTGTACGCAAAGAAAGCTTGTCAAGATTCTCGACAAGCCTAACAAGGAACTCGTCGAGGAAAACAATGTTTCATTTACGACGAGTTCCTCGGTCGTGTGTACGAGGCCTTAGGGTTTCCTCCAGCCCCTCCCACTTTACATTCCTCACCAGTCAGCTGACCTCTAGTCTCTGTCCTCCAGTAATGGTGTGAACTGAATGGGCGGCTGCAAAGAGGCTGAGGGGGCGGGCTCCAGGAACACCCCAGCTGGGCAGCCACAGGCTCCAGGGACAGTTCTGCTGGGCAGCTGCAAAAAGGCTGGTAGAGCATTGCGGTCTTTAGGAACAGCCCAGAATTTGATGACCCCTGGCAAATCATCATTTGACCCCCGAAGGGGTCCCGACCCCCAGTTTGAGAACCACTGGTTTAGATTCACTTTAAAGATAAGCTCCAGGCTCCTTTAGAAAAAAAATGTAAGTCAGCAACTTCAAATAATGTAGCTGCTGACTTTTAATATAAGGATATTAAAGGGAAGGTAAGGTGAGATTTTGGGACTTTAAATACTTGGGTGCAGGCGCTAGCATCTCTAGTAAGGGAAACAGGAAGTGAAGCCTTGTGATTTTACAGATGGTTTCATACTGTGCACATGCGAGTGGCACTGTGATTGGCCCTTTTAGTCTTCTGTGTCCCAGCAGACTGCAGGGGAATGAGGGGGGTCAATTTTCCGGCCCAATGGGCAGTGGCAATATGAGCCAGAAGTAGGAGGGGGGGTACCCATTATTATGGGGGGTACCCCCAATAAAGTGTTAAATGTGGTAGTCAAAGGTGGGAGGGTGCAAACAAGCAAAGTGAGCTTCACTTTCAGGCCTCATGCACACGGAACGTTAAAATAACGTTATAAAAACGGCAGTAGCTTTGCAGTGAGTTTTTCAATTTTTTTTACGTTTTTTTTTCAATAGCGTTTTTTAGCGTATTTCCGCGTTGGCGTCCTTTAGCGTTTTTTGGTTGACGAAAACAGATGTGTGTTTTTTTTTTTTTTTTCAATGGATCAAAAACATTAAACGCTGGTGAGTGATGTTTTTTTGTATTAGTGTTTATTGATGTTTATCAGCGTTGGAGCGTTTTTACAGCTGAAAAATGTCTCTCAGAACCCACTAGTTTATTTTTTTTTTTTACTGCTAAAAAACGCCACTGCCCAAAACTGCTGATAACAGCCTATGTGTGTGCATGGACACATAGGATAACATGATGGAGAGTTTGACTGTAGAATATAACGTCTACTGCCAAAAACAGCTGCTGTAAATACGTCCAAAAACTTCCAGTGTACATGAGGCCTAAATATTACAGTAAGAGGTTAGGTTTAGTTTATCGGTTAATGCCGATATTGTTTTAAACCATTGGCATTGAAATATGACTATTTGGCTTGCTTACACTTTTTCAGGTGTTTTTCCTTTTGTAAAAAAAAATCGCCAAAAGTTCCAGCACGCAAAATTCACACCTAGTAGGACTTTGCAAAAAATTGTGTGCTGTGCTCCTCACAGGTTCGTGTCTTGTAATACCAAATCCCTCACACTCTGTGCTTTCTCTGCCACCAGTTGCATTCAGCATAAATGAATGGTTTGAACGTGATTAGTGGCAACAGAGTTTTCAAAATGTGGTAGCTCATACTCTGCGAATGATGACAACCTTGGTGTTTAATTTTTCATGTAGTATGTTTAGTATGAATTTTGATAGAATTGTAAGTTTGTATGTATATAATATTATATATTGGGTGTATATATAGTATGCTTCTGGGGTTTAACACTCTTGCTCTTCTTTAGATTTACTTAGAATTTTTATTTTCAGTTTTTTATTGTTGTCTTGTGTCGTTTTATTGGTGACCCCTGTTTTGTTGCAAGTATTTGAGTTTTTTTTTTATTGTTTCAGTAATGGCAGGTCCAGTTACCTGGTTACAATATTTTTTTCTTTAAAGCGGATCTCCCACGTCCATACGTTGTTTTTTTTTTTTTTTTGTTTTTTTTTTCTAGTAGGTCAATCATTAATAATAAAGATTAGAAGAATTCACTTATTTGGTGTCCAGAGTCCACTTATTACCGATTCCGTCTGCGATTTACACTTATATTCTGGTCGCAGCGCCGTTTCCATTTTAACTGTGGGCATTGGAAGCCCACAAGCAGCCACTTCCTGGTTGCGCCACTCAATCCCGCGCATGCGCACTGATTACGGGAAATAGCGGCGTCAACTACTGTGTTGCCATCACAACGGCAGGCGTCGTTATGCAAAGTTACCGCCCCGTTGTGATGTAAACACAGCATAATGTAAAACCTCACCACACACAGCTCACTTCCTGGTTCGGAAATCACGCAAGATTTGGTATGAAAGCTCTGCAATGAACACTGAGAGCTATGAGAGAAGCTCCCAGAGCACACTGCGTGGTACGGGAAGTAACACAATGCCCGAAGAATACCCGCAGTTGTGCAGACCGGAAGCCTCATCAAACTAAAAGTACTGTACAGATCTGAAAATTAAAAACCTCAGTTTTTAAACATTTTTAATGTCGGCAGTACAAATAGGCTAATGTTGCAATTAGGGTGGAGCTCCGCTGTAGGTTGACTCGATAACAACAAAACAATTTGTTTTTATATTATCGAACTGGCAGCCTAACTTCTTTTTTGCTTTTATTTTTTTTTTTTTTTTTTTATAATCTGCTTGGTGCCAACTTGTAGGTGTTTTAACAACAGTGATTGCTCTTGTAATTGGGGTTGTGCTTTTAAGCAATGTCACATACAGGAACAGATTTTTTCATGAAATGAAAAACCAATTGCAATTGTGGTACATGCTGATTGCGGCATTGTAGTTGTTACAGACCACTGTAGAGAGGGAGTTACTCACACGGAACTTTGTGGTATTTAGCTGCTGTCTTTGTTGGGAATAGGGGTATATTGCTGGGGCTGGGAAGGATTATATGAAAAATAAACAGACATTGGCATACAGTACATTGTTGCACCAATCTGAATGAATTTGTGTAGGTTATATTTGGGCTTTAAGATATAGCAATGCAAAATGTTATTCTTAATTTATTTGATGAAGATCAGACCATGGTTTTTCCATAAAATCCATAATCTATCCTAAGGCACGGTTCATATCTTTGCACTGTGGTAAGGCAGCAAATTAGGTTAATTGTACCTTTTTTGTATAACTCGGTGCACCACTACACATGGTAATCGGTTAGCATGCTCTGGTTGCATTGGCAAAGGAGTGTCATTAAGAATTAATGGCACTGCAGCGCACCAACAAGAAAAACACAATTTTTCATGTGCTGTGGGACAGATGTTAATGGAGTCTAAAGCCTCGTACACACACGATCAGACTTTCTGACGGGAATTGTGTGATGGCACGATGTTGTCGGATAATCCGACCGTTTGTATGCTCCATCGGACAATTGTTGTCGGAATTTCCGACAACAAATGTGGGAATGCATGCTTTAAAATTTTCCGGCAACAAATGTGTGATGTCGGATTATCCGATCGTGTGTCTGTCGGAAAAAAATTGAAAGCATGCATTCCCACATTTGTTGTCGGAAATTCGTGCTCCGAACCAATGCTAACCATAACGCAACATTAGTAGAAGTTGCCCAAAGGGTGACGCCAACTAGCTGAAAAGCTACGTGTTTGTTGGCCAACAATTCTTTGCCGTTTGTATGCAATACAAGATCACGGCCAACGCCCTTTGCACAAAATTCCGCAGCTCTGTCTGCAGAAAGTACGATCGTGTGTACGAGCCTTTAGGGTGAAGAAACTTAATGTCAAAACTGTATGTGTGTATATAAAAAAAAAATCAAATGCCTCTCAAAAAAAGCCTTTTTTACCCTATAAAAAGCTGGATAACATCAGATTTTTACTTTTACAAGAAGGTGTTTTTTTTGTTTGTTTTTTTAATAGCGGTGACTGTGGCCTACTAATTTGGATCCTAGAACCGTGAGCAATACTGTAAATGCCAGCTGTTTTATCCAGCACTAAACTGGCTATCGGCTCTGAGCTTTAGAGGCTGTTTTTTCACTGTCCTACATTTGTTTCCTGCATCAGCCTGTTACTGCATTGATGATCTATTGATTGATAACATGGAACAAATGATCAGTCATACAGTATTGCTGCAGAGGTTTATGGAGGGATAGTGTCAGGTCTTCTCCAATCTGATACAACCCATCCATAAAAAAAGGATAACAAAATAAACACATTTAAAAAAAAAAAAAAATCCATTCTAATTTCCAGTTCTACTCGTGAAGTGAATCTAAAATACATGAGCATATTTTTTAAACGGATATTTTTTTTTCTCTGAGTTTCACAATGTAACATCAAAAGGTAAAGGGATATTTAATTTTGGGATCACCAATCTGCTGTAGCACACTTATGTGATATATGTATACCCACATTATTGCAGTCATTTTTTTCGGTATAAATAAGGGGCCATGCTAATAAAAGTATTTTTGGATACAAATACTTGATTTTGTTTTCTTTTCTAGACTTCCTTCTTAATTAAAATGGAAAACAAGATTAACATTTTGCTTCCAAATTAAAGCTCTGTATGTTCCCCTAAAGAGATGCACAATGTGGTAGAGTAGAGGCGGCTGATACAATACATCTGTGTAACAAAGAGAAAAGGCAGGGGTCATCAGTTAGTTAAATGTCTAACTAGATTTATAAAAACCTGTTTAATAGATTTTGATATAAAAAAAAAATCATATTATAGAGGGTGAATTTCTGCTAAATCTGCTGTACTGCAGGACTTGGTTTAGTTTATTGTTTTCTGTGTATTCACTGCCATTAAGGCCTCATGCACACTGGACGTTTTTTTTTTTTTTTGTCTCCATCCGGTTTTGAGACATACATCTCTGCCACACAGTACATAACTTTCTCTGCTGCAGTTAAAGGAAAGCTCCAGGCAAATACTGTAGCATCAAACTTTTAATATTGGCATACAGCAATGTCCTCACCTTAATCGGCTATCCGGGTACAGGCTCCGCCATCCTGACTAAGGAAAATCGTCTGTGAAGCCGTTTCCTTCTGCACATGCACAAAGCGCTTTGTGAATAGGTTCCAGTCTTCTGGGACCTGTGAAGAGTCACAGATGACTGCAGGGAAATGGGGCGGGGGGATTCGGGCTCAGTTCACCAGCCAAAAGTGGGAGCGGTACCAGTCAAAACCAGGTACCTACCCCCCAAAAGGTGCCAAATGTGGCAGCGGAGCAGGCAGACAAGTAGAGCTTCCCCTTTTGGGTGGAGATTTGCTTTAAGTAACACCTGGTGGTCTTGTTCCTCCATCGGCTTGTGACTGAACAGTGAAAGGAGAAGCAGCAGACTAATTAACACTCATCCCTCTGTCACTCTTTTCTCTCCTTCTGTCCTGTCTTGGTACATGAGTGCTACAATACAACTGATTGGCATGTGTGATGCTTCTCCCTGCCCAGGTCTCAGCTCTTTTGTACAGAGGATTGCATGAGATATCAAAAAAAGTTTTGGTGCTTACACTACTTGTATTGGGAAATAAGATCATTAAATAGGTACCGATCTGCATTAATTTGTATGTCTGGAGTAGTTCTTTAACCACATTAAAGCTTTTATGAGATTTTTGTTATTTGGGTTTTGATCTGCGTCTGAAGCATCACAACAGTTGTGTACAAACATACCAGCTCTTGGTTCCCTCACTGGTTGTATAATGATAACATTTATGCCTTACATTGTCAGTTTTTATGTCTGAAAAGCAACTTTCTCTACGGAACCCATTGCACTGTTCACATAGGTCCTGTCTTTCTTGTTTTTCAGACCCCAGCTGTAAACTAGACGATAAGTCTGAAGATGGTGACGAGCCAGATTGTAAGAAAAGGCATGAGGAGGGAGACGATCTAGAGGAGGAAGCCGCTCACAGCTGTGACAGTTGCCTTCAGGTGTTTGAATCACTGAGTGATTTCACCGAACACAAAATCAGTCAGTGTCAGCTGACAGGTAAATAACTCTTATTACAGCCTGACAATTTCCGTTCATCTTCATTTGACCTTAACGTCTGTTCATAAGCCATTTACTATACTACTTTGTTTATTAAAGGACTATTGTGTTCTAGATTTCTAGTTATACCGATAACATGACAGAAAAAAAAAACATCAGACGTTGCAGCTATTTTCTTACTGAGAAATAGACAATAATTGCACACTCAGATTGCTGCTTACCTAAATTTTCCATAAATCAGTGCATGAGTGGTTCAGCAGGAACTGAAATGTCAACAGATGCCATACTCTTGTAAGACATACACTTTGCTATGTTAAGCATTATGCTTGGTAAGAGCTCCAGCACTATCTTAGAATTTGTAATAGTTTGGTTGACTTAAACCTGGTGGCATGTGTTGGTTGTTTTTAAATTAACTTTTTCACTTTTCCTGCTAGTTGGGGGATTGACAAATGTACTTGCAAGCTTTGTAAAATCATATAATTGTGGATTCGGTGCCTATGGGCATTTTTACCTGCTCTGTATCAAAATTGTAATTGTACATAAGTGAGAGCTGTACTTTAGCTTGCAAATATTGCTAGTTTTCAGAAAACTTTAGTGCTCTGTGTTTTTTTTTATTTTTTATAATTGCTATTTCTGGAACCAGTCCAGGTTCTGCCTGTTGGCTGTGTGTTCTTTTAAGGAGCACAATTTGTGCAGATTTACATATGTTTGAAATAAGATTCTGCATATACCAAAAATGGGTGCAAATCGTAAAGATCTTGCCCCTCTCAAAGAAAGTCTTACTAGATTGGTCAGAATGGACATTTGACGCATTGAATCATTAAGGTTGTGAAAATGATGTCTCAGTGCTGGGTTCACATTGCTGCGAATTCTTTTGCGAATTTAAGCCGTTGCGATCGCTCAAATTCGCAAGTCATTAAAATAACATTGTTTTCCATTAGAGCCATTCACAACACTGCGGTGCGAATCTAAGCTGCGGGGTAGAACGATCCTGTGCGAGTTTGATTCGTGTGCGATGCAAATTCAGCTCTATAGACTGGCATTCCCTGAAACATGGTAAAATCGTGGCCGCATCACGCGATTTTGAAGATGCAGTAGTGTGAACCGGCCCTAATACAGAAACCTTACCATAGATTTTATTTCAACTAACAATGAACTATAACGCATGCAAATTCACAAAGATGGTCTTCTGTACAGTATGCTCTAAAGCCCCTATAGGTGAGCGTCACCACATCCCCAACATCAAAGTTAAAAGGGCCTGATCTGTGGAGGTTCTACTCCAAAAACAAACAAACAAACAAGCAAAGCACATGATCTTTTCCTCATTACTGACCTGCCATGTTTTTTTTTTCCTGCACTGTGTTTGTGTGGGGGCAACTATCTTGGGATAGGTAAGGTTTTACTCCATTTTCCAGTTACTCCTGCGTCAGAGCTGCCTCCCTGATGACCAGTGATTTCATGACTGGTGGGAACATTTCAAGAAGCAGCAGGAGAGCTTTATAAATCGCAGATGCACAAAACGATTAAAGCAGGGAGATCTATGCATTGCAGGTCCACTTAATTTTCAGCAAGTTAAAAGCGCAAACTGCGCAATAGTGACATAACCATTCTTACTTCAAATGATTTAAAAAAAAAACCTTCATTGGAGTATTTGATGATTAGAACACTTGATCACTATCCAATGGTTCTGGTTTACTTAAAGTTGCATACTAGCACATTATGTCAAACTTACCCTTTAGAATGGATCCCTTCAGCAGTGCGCTGCCACCGCTGACCAGGATTCCATCTTCACCTTGTCATCTTCCGGGTTCGTGGGCTCCAGTCGCCTGATTGGCTGAGCGATGATGATTGCCGGGCACGGCACAGAACTCCTTACCGGCTGCTGCTCGCTGGAATAGTTCCTAAATGGTGCACATTTAGGATATATTAATTTTAACTACAAGTAAGCTTTAGTATAAACTTACCTGTAGGTAAAACTGGCACAAAGGCGTATACTACCTCCTTTAAATTGCAACTAAATCCTCCTTTCCTTTACATTCAGCGAAGCTGTCATCTTAGCCTCTGTTTGATCTGTAGTTGCTATGGTACTGCACATGCGATCAGTTTCGACAACAGTCATTTGTCTTAAAAAAGCAACTGTGACATATCATTCATGGCATGCCTTGAATATACATACAGTGGATATAAAAAGTCTACACACCCATGTTAAAATGTCAGAATTTCATGATGTAAAGAAAAAAAAAAAACTAGACAAGAAATCATTTCAGAACTTTTTCCACATTTAATGTGACTTATAAACTGTACAACTCAGTTGAACAACAAACTGAAATCTTTTAGGTGGAGGGAAGTACAAATAAAAAACTAGGAAACTTTTTTTCTGCCCCTGAGGCCTCGTTCACACCATGATGCAGTGGCGTCAGTTTTTCTGCAGACGATTTGCAAGGTTCATACCACAACGTGCCGATTTTTTTCTGTGCAGGAATCTGCAATGTGTATGCAGTTTTCTGCACGGGAAGAAAACTGACATATCAACATTGGTGGGACTGCAGTACATAACTGACACGCATGAAAACTGACGTGAAACTGATGTCTCTGCAAGTGACATTTGTGCATTTTTTCCTGCATGTATGGTGTGAACGAGCCCTGAATGACATCTGTCTGCTTGGCGTTTTCATCAGACAACTCTGACGGCTGCTGAGCATTCTGGGTACTAGAGCAAGATTAACAGCAGAATATGAATGATAACACAAAAACATTTCTTTCACTCGTGGTAAGTGTTTGGCTGAAGCTGTTTATCAATCATCTGTGTTTACTCTTTTTTTTAATCATAATGACAACAGGAACTACCCAAATGACCTTGATAAAAAGTTTACATACCCCAGAATGTTTGTGCCACTTTCTATGTCTGTACCAAGGCCAAACAGGTTAAAATTGCAATTTAAAGGTCAAAGGTCAAATTCCAACATTTTGTGGCTTTTTAAACCACAATTAGTGTCTGTGTATAAATAGTCAATGAGTTTTTATAGCTCTCACATGGATGCACTAAGCAGGCTAGACACTAAGCCATGAGAAGGTAAAAAATATCAGTCAAAAAACCTGCGTAACAAGGTAATGAAACTTTACAAAGATGGAAAAGATATCCAAAGCCTTGAATATGCCAGTCAGTACTGTTTAATCACTTATTAAAAAGTGGAAAATTAGGGGCTATTTTGATACCAAGCCAAAGTGGGGTAGACCAAGTAAGAATGCAGCCACAACTGATGGAAGAATTGCTCAGGATACAAAGAAAAATCCACAGGTAACCACAAGAGAAATACAGACTGCTCTCCAAAAAGACGGTGTGGTTGTTTTTAACCGCTTTAATACAGGGCATTTTCAACCCCTTCCTGCCCAGACCAATTTTTTGTTTTCAGCACTGTCGCACTTTGAATGAAAATTGCGCAGTCATGCAACACTGTACCCAAGTGTTCCACCTTCTGTGTCTATAACAAGGCCAAACATTGCAGGGTATGTAAACTTTTGATCAGGGTCATTTGGGTAGTTTCTGTTGTCATTATGATTTTAAAAAGAGTAAACACAGTTGATTTGATAATAAATGGCTTCAGCCAAACGCTAACCACACGTATATACATTTTTTGTCTTCTGAAACTGGAATAGAGTGGTTTCCACATGTATACCTGATTTTCCACAGTGCCAGCTTAACTTATAAAGATTTAAAAAAATATTATATATTCATTTTACATTTTGTTGGCTGATTTCTAACAAGTAATTCTACCTAAAGCTGACAACAAAACTGACCGCATCTGACAATTTTATATCTCCCAACACTGGAAGTCTGTAAGAGGGGCATATTTTAGGTCTCATGCATATAGTGCATCTGTAAAAGTCCCTCTGGATGCCAAAACTCTTGGCATGAAAATGCTGCTTAAAAAAATGTGCTAAAAACCATGTACTGCACACATGTTTAGGCACGTCTAGCGTTCAATGGTAATGCATTTTATTGGCTAGAATATTTATTCTGGTCATTGGAATGCATTAAATGATAAGTTCACCCTTGGTAACATTGAATATAGTGGCAAGTGCTTCCGCGCTAATATGAATCCTTAATAATCAATACCTCAAACAAAATGTATACAGTGCAGCAAAACCTAGCAGTGTTTACCATACACAAAAACAGGAATCAAAATAGTGAAAGTGATTCTGCGCAACGTATCTCACATCGCAGTGACACACAAAATTTAAAACACAAAAAAGTGAAACACAATAAAAATCGAAAAAAATATAAAATAAAATAAATAAATTCAGTGCAATATCAGTGATATAAGAGAGATAATCCCACTAAAATATAAAAACAAACTATATAAGTGTAAACCAGAGTCCAAACTGGGAACCAAATATATAGTCAGTAGAGTGATGTGAAAAAGAGAAGGCAAGTCCTTAAGTGTAAATAAATAAGCAAATAGATATAGCAAATAAAGGCTGCCGGATGAAAGGTTAGACGATGCTGAATCCAGTGAATACAATGGCAAGTAGATGATGGAATATATCCTTCACTAGGCTCTCAAGCCTCTTACCTTCAGGAAGGTGTAAATCAGCATTAGATCTCTCACACAGTGGCAATCCTCTATAGATGGTTTCCTGTCCGTTCGCCCCTTGAGCTGGCACCACGTCTCTTTTAAAGATCCATATAGTACTCCGCCCAAATAGATAAAAGGAGAGAAACAGAACAGAGGAGCCTCCGATGGTGAAGTACAGTAAATTAGGGTGTACTTTATTAAAAGAAAAATCCGTGCTTACAATTAAAAACAGACGTGCAGCAATTTTAAAATGAGCGGCGTTCACAGCGCCGGCTTACGTCACTCCAGGTGTACGCCAATCCCTACGCGTTACGACACAGGGTCACGTGTCTTCATCTGGGGCATCTGATTGGCGAGCATTCTATTGTTTATGTATCTAAGGAAACGGAAATAGTATCGCCGCCATTTTATTGAAGTCCAAGTGTTATATATTATGTGCCTCTCTAGTGGGTCATATTGCATTGGAATGGCATATCTCAATCTGAAGATAAATTTCGGCAATACACGTCTCCATGGTAACTGGACGGTATACACTAGCTAAGATTCAAAATTACAACGTAGGTACCGCTACATGCCGGACGTCCATATATCAATACAAATAAAAATTTTAAAAAATTCTATATTAGAATATGTATGTGTATCTCCGCAGCATAAAGGTGAAAAATACCAGGGGAAAATACAGTCACCATCATACAGGTGTACCCAGTGGGGAAAACCCTCTCAGGCACCTTATATTACGGGGGATACGTACATTATATGTATACAGGTACATCCAAATAAATATATAATGGTCATAATCATATATAAATGGGCCTAAAAAGTGACAGGTTAATACATTCATCACATACTAAGCATATTGTAGCGCAATAGTAGAAATATTTAAATGTTAAAATCCATAAAAAATATTAAAAATGTATAAATGCTAAATAACAAAATATAACCTATATATAAAAATATATAGAAAAATGTATATATATATAAAAATACATATATACACATACAGGTCGCACACCTGGTTTGTCGCATCACATACCAACAATCTATATATTATACCATCATATATAGGCTAATCACACTAGATTGTGGAAAAGCAGACATACACAGAGCAGCTACATATATGGGCGAACTATAATAAATAGATTAAAAATTACTAAGGAAACAATTGAGATCAAACTCAACGTTCATACCACCCGGTACAAGTGTACGCATGGTATGTATCCATTTGGATTCCTTCTGGCTAATTGTACGTATTTTGTGACTCCCTCTCCATGAGGGATTGTATTTTTCTACCCCCCAAAATTGTAATTGGGTGGGGTCACAGTTATGTACTTGATCAAAGTGTCTAGAGACACTATGTCTCGGGAAGCCTTTTATTATGTTCTCCACATGTTCATTGATCCGAACCTTCAGAGCCCTCTTCGTTCTGCCAACATATTGGAGGTTACAACTACATTGTAGCACATATACGACCCCCTCAGTATGACATCCAATAAAGTCTTTAATCACATGGGTTACGCCTGTGTTTGTCGCTACAAACTCAGTGCGTTTCTTTTGGAACCTCTGTGATTTCCGACATGCTTTACAGTTCTTACATGGATAAAAACCCTTTCCTGAAAAAAAGGTATAACCTGGTTTTGGTGGTGGTTCAACGACTGTCTTTACAATCAGGTTTCTCAAAGTTGGTGCTCTCTTATACACTATCCTCGGTTTTTCTGGAAGTAGTTGTCCTAGATCCTTATCTCCCTTCAAGATGTGCCAATGCCTCCCAATCAGTTTGGCCACATCTTTATATTGGGAATTGTAGTCCAAGATAAGAACCGGTGCATTTTGTTGTTGGTATATTTTTGGTTTATCTTGCAACATCAAGTTCCTATCTAGCTTTCTGACAGTATCTATTTGGTCTTTCACCCATAATCCTTCATAGCCTTTTTCTTTAAACCTCATACCGACCATGTCTGCTTGTACTGTATAGTCACTCTCTTTCGTGCAGTTCCTTCTTATTCTAATAAGTTGCCCTTTCGGGATATTAAATAGCCAAGGTTTAAAATGGCAACTGTCCATCGAAAGATAACTGTTTGTATCCACATTCTTAAAATGTGTTTTAGTGACTATCTTGTCTTTTTCTATACTAATATTTAGGTCTAGGAAGTCTATAGTCTTCTCATCAATTTTCCACACTAGGGAGATGTTCTTGTCATTATTATTAAGTGTCTCAAGGAAGTTCTCCAACCCTTCTCTACTCCCGTTCCACAGGATGATGATATCATCTATATATCTCTTGTAGAGGGACAACTCGACTGGAGTGTTCTCATATATGGCTGATTCTTCCCATAGTGCCATGAAGGCATTAGCTACACTAGGTGCGAACTTAGCCCCCATGGCAATGCCAATAGCCTGATGGTAATAGCTCTGATCGTACCAAAAATAATTACATTTCAGGCAAAGATCGAGGCACTTGATGAGAAACTTCCTCTGTTTGCAGACAAGGCTACTAAATTTACGTAGAAGCCATTTAGTAGCAGAGCAGGCATCGTGGTGCTGTACAATGGTGTACAGTGATGTGACATCTGCTGTAGCTATTAGTGTGGTACCTTCACATACTGACACTGTATCCAAGAGCTGTAATATGTGTTTTGTATCCTTGAGGTAGGCTGGTGTCTTATGGACAGCAGGTTGGATGAAATAGTCAATATACTGTCCCATCCTGGCAGTAAGAGAATCTATCCCATTTACTATGGGCCTGCCAGGTGGGTTTTCACGAGATTTGTGGATCTTAGGGATAGTGTAAATAACTGGTATCCTACACATTTCAGGTAACAGGAATTTGGCTTCCTTCTTATTTAGGATATCTTTTTTCTTTCCTAGATCTATAAGTAATGTTAGCTCTTTCTTGTATTTTGAAGTAGGATTCCCCAGGAGTTTATCATATGTGTTACCATCTTGCAGTTGTCTACTAAGTTCACTCTGATACTGTTCCTTTGATTGTATCACGACCGCTCCGCCCTTGTCGGCTGGGCGGACGACAATGTCGCTTCTTTCGTTCAATAGTTTGATTCCCTTCTTTATATGGATTGGGTCATTTATTTTCTTTAGTTTTAGAGACTCCAGGTCTTGTAAAACTAATCTTTTAAAGACTTCAATATGTTGGTTGTTGGATATCTGAGGGTTGTAGACAGAATTATTTCTCAGAGTACTATGCAACAATCCATTCATTTCATTTGGTAGACTGTTGCGCGATGTGAAAGGATTGTGTAGGATGGACTTTTTTATTGTGAGTTTCCTCACATATTTCTGGATTCCAATATAGGTTTCAAATTTATTTAGGTTTTTTGTCGGAGCATGTTTCAACCCTTTGTCCAAGACTGCCAATTCCTCTGCAGTAATGGACTTCCCACTCTCCTCGACGGCAACTGGAACCATTCCGCTCACCTCCAAGAAGAACTCAGGGGGACAGGTTAAGTCCCGAACAAAGAGAGGCAATCGAGCGGGAAAGGGAGTCCAAGCGAAAAAGAGAATAGTTGGCCAAAATGTAGTAAACCTGAGTGGGAAGTCCATTACTGCAGAGGAATTGGCAGTCTTGGACAAAGGGTTGAAACATGCTCCGACAAAAAACCTAAATAAATTTGAAACCTATATTGGAATCCAGAAATATGTGAGGAAACTCACAATAAAAAAGTCCATCCTACACAATCCTTTCACATCGCGCAACAGTCTACCAAATGAAATGAATGGATTGTTGCATAGTACTCTGAGAAATAATTCTGTCTACAACCCTCAGATATCCAACAACCAACATATTGAAGTCTTTAAAAGATTAGTTTTACAAGACCTGGAGTCTCTAAAACTAAAGAAAATAAATGACCCAATCCATATAAAGAAGGGAATCAAACTATTGAACGAAAGAAGCGACATTGTCGTCCGCCCAGCCGACAAGGGCGGAGCGGTCGTGATACAATCAAAGGAACAGTATCAGAGTGAACTTAGTAGACAACTGCAAGATGGTAACACATATGTTAAACTCCTGGGGAATCCTACTTCAAAATACAAGAAAGAGCTAACATTACTTATAGATCTAGGAAAGAAAAAAGATATCCTAAATAAGAAGGAAGCCAAATTCCTGTTACCTGAAATGTGTAGGATACCAGTTATTTACACTATCCCTAAGATCCACAAATCTCGTGAAAACCCACCTGGCAGGCCCATAGTAAATGGGATAGATTCTCTTACTGCCAGGATGGGACAGTATATTGACTATTTCATCCAACCTGCTGTCCATAAGACACCAGCCTACCTCAAGGATACAAAACACATATTACAGCTCTTGGATACAGTGTCAGTATGTGAAGGTACCACACTAATAGCTACAGCAGATGTCACATCACTGTACACCATTGTACAGCACCACGATGCCTGCTCTGCTACTAAATGGCTTCTACGTAAATTTAGTAGCCTTGTCTGCAAACAGAGGAAGTTTCTCATCAAGTGCCTCGATCTTTGCCTGAAATGTAATTATTTTTGGTACGATCAGAGCTATTACCATCAGGCTATTGGCATTGCCATGGGGGCTAAGTTCGCACCTAGTGTAGCTAATGCCTTCATGGCACTATGGGAAGAATCAGCCATATATGAGAACACTCCAGTCGAGTTGTCCCTCTACAAGAGATATATAGATGATATCATCATCCTGTGGAACGGGAGTAGAGAAGGGTTGGAGAACTTCCTTGAGACACTTAATAATAATGACAAGAACATCTCCCTAGTGTGGAAAATTGATGAGAAGACTATAGACTTCCTAGACCTAAATATTAGTATAGAAAAAGACAAGATAGTCACTAAAACACATTTTAAGAATGTGGATACAAACAGTTATCTTTCGATGGACAGTTGCCATTTTAAACCTTGGCTATTTAATATCCCGAAAGGGCAACTTATTAGAATAAGAAGGAACTGCACGAAAGAGAGTGACTATACAGTACAAGCAGACATGGTCGGTATGAGGTTTAAAGAAAAAGGCTATGAAGGATTATGGGTGAAAGACCAAATAGATACTGTCAGAAAGCTAGATAGGAACTTGATGTTGCAAGATAAACCAAAAATATACCAACAACAAAATGCACCGGTTCTTATCTTGGACTACAATTCCCAATATAAAGATGTGGCCAAACTGATTGGGAGGCATTGGCACATCTTGAAGGGAGATAAGGATCTAGGACAACTACTTCCAGAAAAACCGAGGATAGTGTATAAGAGAGCACCAACTTTGAGAAACCTGATTGTAAAGACAGTCGTTGAACCACCACCAAAACCAGGTTATACCTTTTTTTCAGGAAAGGGTTTTTATCCATGTAAGAACTGTAAAGCATGTCGGAAATCACAGAGGTTCCAAAAGAAACGCACTGAGTTTGTAGCGACAAACACAGGCGTAACCCATGTGATTAAAGACTTTATTGGATGTCATACTGAGGGGGTCGTATATGTGCTACAATGTAGTTGTAACCTCCAATATGTTGGCAGAACGAAGAGGGCTCTGAAGGTTCGGATCAATGAACATGTGGAGAACATAATAAAAGGCTTCCCGAGACATAGTGTCTCTAGACACTTTGATCAAGTACATAACTGTGACCCCACCCAATTACAATTTTGGGGGGTAGAAAAATACAATCCCTCATGGAGAGGGAGTCACAAAATACGTACAATTAGCCAGAAGGAATCCAAATGGATACATACCATGCGTACACTTGTACCGGGTGGTATGAACGTTGAGTTTGATCTCAATTGTTTCCTTAGTAATTTTTAATCTATTTATTATAGTTCGCCCATATATGTAGCTGCTCTGTGTATGTCTGCTTTTCCACAATCTAGTGTGATTAGCCTATATATGATGGTATAATATATAGATTGTTGGTATGTGATGCGACAAACCAGGTGTGCGACCTGTATGTGTATATATGTATTTTTATATATATACATTTTTCTATATATTTTTATATATAGGTTATATTTTGTTATTTAGCATTTATACATTTTTAATATTTTTTATGGATTTTAACATTTAAATATTTCTACTATTGCGCTACAATATGCTTAGTATGTGATGAATGTATTAACCTGTCACTTTTTAGGCCCATTTATATATGATTATGACCATTATATATTTATTTGGATGTACCTGTATACATATAATGTACGTATCCCCCGTAATATAAGGTGCCTGAGAGGGTTTTCCCCACTGGGTACACCTGTATGATGGTGACTGTATTTTCCCCTGGTATTTTTCACCTTTATGCTGCGGAGATACACATACATATTCTAATATAGAATTTTTTAAAATTTTTATTTGTATTGATATATGGACGTCCGGCATGTAGCGGTACCTACGTTGTAATTTTGAATCTTAGCTAGTGTATACCGTCCAGTTACCATGGAGACGTGTATTGCCGAAATTTATCTTCAGATTGAGATATGCCATTCCAATGCAATATGACCCACTAGAGAGGCACATAATATATAACACTTGGACTTCAATAAAATGGCGGCGATACTATTTCCGTTTCCTTAGATACATAAACAATAGAATGCTCGCCAATCAGATGCCCCAGATGAAGACACGTGACCCTGTGTCGTAACGCGTAGGGATTGGCGTACACCTGGAGTGACGTAAGCCGGCGCTGTGAACGCCGCTCATTTTAAAATTGCTGCACGTCTGTTTTTAATTGTAAGCACGGATTTTTCTTTTAATAAAGTACACCCTAATTTACTGTACTTCACCATCGGAGGCTCCTCTGTTCTGTTTCTCTCCTTTTATCTATTTGGGCGGAGTACTATATGGATCTTTAAAAGAGACGTGGTGCCAGCTCAAGGGGCGAACGGACAGGAAACCATCTATAGAGGATTGCCACTGTGTGAGAGATCTAATGCTGATTTACACCTTCCTGAAGGTAAGAGGCTTGAGAGCCTAGTGAAGGATATATTCCATCATCTACTTGCCATTGTATTCACTGGATTCAGCATCGTCTAACCTTTCATCCGGCAGCCTTTATTTGCTATATCTATTTGCTTATTTATTTACACTTAAGGACTTGCCTTCTCTTTTTCACATCACTCTACTGACTATATATTTGGTTCCCAGTTTGGACTCTGGTTTACACTTATATAGTTTGTTTTTATATTTTAGTGGGATTATCTCTCTTATATCACTGATATTGCACTGAATTTATTTATTTTATTTTATATTTTTTTCGATTTTTATTGTGTTTCACTTTTTTGTGTTTTAAATTTTGTGTGTCACTGCGATGTGAGATACGTTGCGCAGAATCACTTTCACTATTTTGACCCTTGGTAACATGTTACGTGCTCCACCCATTTTTAGGGTGTAACATGTTCCCAATTCACTGTTGCCCACTCTGCTCCCTGTAGTGACTTAGTATTTTTTTATATTTAAAGTTGAACTTCTCCTTAAATGCTACTAGCATTTAGGTGCATTCTGTATTTTTTTGCTCTTCAGTTTCTCTCCTGAATGCGCCCTTGGTGTGTTTTTTTTTTTTTTCTCAGCCTGTAAATGCTTCTCATCCAATACCCTCTTAAAGCCGAAATGTGCATGGGTTGCCTAGAAGTGCTTTTACAGTCTGAAAAAAAAGGCCTAATGCCCGTAAGAGTGACATTATTTGAGCTTTGTGTACATGAGCCCCTAAAGTGAACTTGTACGTTGCTCATTTTGGGCAATACAATGCACTTACTTTTTTGCAGGCCCCATCAACTGCCTTCCTTTTGACTTTGTCTCAACCTCAGTCTCCTCTTAGGGTCAAATTGTGACACTAATCTCTATGTAATGGCACTAAATACTGAGCAGCCAACAACCAAATATCAGTACTATCAAATGAAAGTAAGATTGGTAATTCCGGATATGGGAACATGGTTATGTCTTTTTGGTTATTTTGGGGATCTGTGGGGACATGAGGGAGTAGGGAAGGCAGGACAGTTACTGTACCTTTGGCGGGCACTTTGCTTGCTTTGAACTAGCTTTGTCTGCACAATTAAACTGGTTCATGTTTTAGGTGTTGAGAAAGCAGTGCATTGGATGTATTGGTAAAGTTAGTAACTACTGTACATTATAACATGTGGTCTGTATATATCCTTAAACAGCCAAGCAAGAATTGGGTTTAGGAATACCGCCACAACAAATTGCAAATTGTTCAAAACCAAAATTTCACAAAGAGGTTGTCCAGGTGAAGTGAATGTGAAGGGGGGGGGGGAGTTTTTCTTTTTTTTATGACAAATATTTTATACTTGCCTGCTCCGTGCAATGGTTTTGCACAGAGACACCCTAATCCTCCTCTTCTGGGGTCCTCTGTCAGTGCTTCTGGCTCCACCCCCTTCCAAGTGCCCCCATAGCAAGCCACTTGCTCCCAGCCTTTTAAGAGTTCTATAAGACGGGAAGAGGAGGCAGGTATTCGGGTCATCAACGGTCAGGTGACTGTAGTTATTGGCGATCACATGATCAGAAAGTTCATGATCGCAAGTATGCACTACCGATCCCTGCCGTCTACCGGGCTGGAGGCACACAGGGAGTGGCCTCTCAGCATGGGCCGCATATTTGAGTACGGCTGGTGCCAAGGGGTTAAGGTAAAAAACACTTTAAAGTTCAACTACCTGATCGGTTTATGTAACATGCCCAATACTAATAAAAAGGTGTTGGGATCAGGATGCTTCGAACGGAGCAGCAAGCAGAAATTGGGGGTGGTTAGTAGGTTTGCACTTATTTCTAATCTTGACCACACTATTGATGCTTCTAACCTAAAGTTAGCAGTGTGTTTTTTTTATTTTTTTCAGCTCCACATGCAAATCAATAGAACCATTCTCCTGCTTATAGTTAATTTAGAGACCAGCATTTCTTGATTTTGCTAAATGTAGGATTATTTACGGACTATACTGAAGCCTCCCATAAAGTCGGATTAATTGTCCCATGGAATGGGTAATGTGTGTCTCTTAAAAACGCACCTCTTTGATGGCTGTATTTGCATAATATAGATTAGTGGTGCACATATGTTGATTGAGATTCCAGAATCTGTAGTCCTGGGAACCAGGTCCTTTAAATTTTACCACAAGAGCAGGTGCTCAACTATGTTTAGTTTATAAACTAAGGATTAACAAACAATGTTTTTTTTCTTGACTCCTAACAGACTTCGGTCAAAGAACAAAGATGGGTGGGAAAGGGTTACAACATCTGTCACTCTATAAGGATAGTCTTCAAAAAGCAAAACTCAGAGAAACATTTCCCAATTTTTTTTTTCTAGAGTTGCAGTATTTGGTTAAATAAGGGACACTAAATAAGTGACACTGTAGTACAAAAACATTTGTGGAACAGTAATATCGTATGATTGTAAATGCTAACTGGCAATGGACATGCCGTGTGTGTGTGTGCCGTGGACTGGTTGAAAATAAAATATTATGGGCATAGCCTTTAATTGTTTTGTGACTGTGCATTGGTCAGCTTGCCCTTTTGTAAATCTAGTCTGACATCTTAATTATTTCAGGACATCTGTCATATTCGATTCTTTGTTTACAAAGATAATCAGACTGATGGAATGCAGCAGTACTGAATATTTGCTTTGCAAAATATCACCGTACCAACAGCTGATGGCACTCCCTATATGAAAATAAATACTATTTTTGTTTAAGTTTTTTTGGAGCTTTGCCATAGCTGTGCCTTTTTAGTACTAATGAGTTATTGCAGTGCAGCTCTAACAGCAGATCACTAAGAAATACTTGTAGAATAATGATTGAGAAAAAAAATACACAGCAAAAGTGGTTCTGGTAAGAATTGTACTTAAACAAAATGGGGGGAAAAATACAACCTCGCTTTTGTTTTTGTTTTTATGAACGCGTAGGTAAGTGAGTTAGGCTTGTTGAATTTTATTATACAGACTAGACAGATAACCATTGGGAAAAAGATTAAAGGCTGATTTGCATGGAAAAGTGGTAGTGCGTTTCAATGAACAATTCACATCGTGTGCAGAGAAGTCTATATTGATTATTTAAGTAATGTAAGATTTTCTTTTCTTTCTTTTTCATCTTTCAGATATTTCCTTATTTATGTTTTGGAGCTGGAAAAGTAATTAAAATGATTGCATTTGCATTGAGCTTTATCAGATAAGAGTAAAGTAAATTTTGGCACAGTTCACCTCTTATTTTCAGAAAACAGCACAAGGGAGGGCTCAGCATTTTAAGATTCATTATTACCCAGTATTGAACACTATTCTACAAATTTACCTGCTAGTTCAGTTGAGGCATACCCATGTCCCATACTAAAAAAAAATCACTGAGGAATGAGAGTCAAAGTTTTCTCTGAAAACCATGGTACTGTTCCCATGGTTGCAAAAAAGCAGAACTTTTTTTTTCTTGCATGTTTGTCTGCGTTTTGTCTGGACATAGTATTCAATATATTTTTATAGCAGAAATATTTTTTAACCACTTAACAACCGCCCTATAGACGAAATACGTCTACAAGGCGGTTGCTTAACTCTGGGAGGGCGTCAATGTACGTCCTCCCAGAATCGTGCTCCCGCGCGCCCTGTGGGGCGCGCACACGGGAGTCTCCGTGACCGCCGGGTCCTCCGGACCCGGCTGATCACGGATCACGGTAAATCGCCGCTGATTAGCGGCGGTTTACCACGTGATCGCTCCGTCCAATGACGGAGCGATCACTAGTAAACAAACCGGCGTCATGTGATGACGCCGGTTCCTCCCTCTCCTCTCTGTACCGAACGGTACAGTGTGAGAGAGGAGAGGGGAGAGAGCGGAAGCAGCAGCAGCTGCTGCTGCTGCTGCGGGCTGGATCTGTGACACATGCAGTCACAGATCCAGCCATCCATCCCTCCCTGTGCAATACTCTGCAATGCCCCCATACTCTGCAATGCCCATATACTCTGCAATGCCCCGCAATACTCTGCAATGCCCCGCAATACTCTGCAATGCCCCGCAATACTCTGCAATGCCCCGCAATACTCTGCAATGCCCCGCAATACTCTGCAATGCCCCGCAATACTCTGCAATGCCCTGCAATACCCCGCAATACTCTGCAATACCCCGCAATACTCTGCAATACTCTGCAATACCCCGCAATACTCTGCAATACTCTGCAATACTCTGCAATACTCTGCAATACCCCACAATACCCCACAATACTCCACAATACCCTGCAACGTCGTCTATGGGGATTTTTAAGTAGCGAAGTTTGGCGCCATTCCACGAGCGTGTGCAATTTTGAAGGGTGACATGTTGGGTATCTATTTACTCGGCGTAACTTCATCTTTCACATTTATGCAAAAGAATGAAGAAAAAATACTAAATTTGCCAAATTTTATAACAGAAACAAAGAAAAATTATTTTTTTTTACAGAATTTTCAGTCTTTTTTCTCTTATAGCGCAAAAAATAAAAAAATAAAAAACCCAACGGTGATTAAATACCACCAAAAGAAAGCTCTATTTGTGTGAAAAAAAGGACGGAAATTTCATTTGGGTACAGTGTTGTATGACTGAGTAATTGTCATTCAAATTGTGAGAGCACCGAAAGCTAAAAATTGGTCTGGTTATTAAGGGGGTTTACGTGCCCAGTGGTCAAGTGGTGTTAAACAAAAATTGGCACTGGTGCACTTTACTGGCAATAAAAGTGTTGTAGATGGCAGGTAAAATGTAAATACTATAGTGTACAAGTATAGAGATCTGTACTTTACACTGTGTAAATTACAAAATCCCATCTGGGAAGACGCTTAAGCCGGTCCTACACCAGTAGATTTTTGAATAAACATTGACACAAAAATTCTCAGTACATGCAATAATTTGATGAATGTCTTTGAAAAGTACTTCCAAATTGTGTTCGATTTTAAAGTTTGATTTTGGAACACGTGGACTTTACCGAACAAAAATTACATACATTTGGAAAATTGTTCATTTAAGAGAAATTTTCCATCCTGCTTTCAATTTTTTTTTTTCACTGTGGTCAAAACCAATCATCTATTTGAGCCCACTAACCATTAGAAAATCTAACAAATGGTCTTAAAGCTAAAATGTTAAACAATGGTCTACTAGTGTATGGCCAGCTAAATAGTAGTTCAGACAAATGATGTCACACTACACACACTGCTTTTCGAAATTCTATTAACCACTTCAGCCCCGGACCATATTGCTGGTCAATGACCGGGCCACTTTTTGCGATTCGGCACTGTCACTTTAACTGACAATTGCGCAGTCGTGCGACGTGGCTCCCAAACAAAATTGGCTTCCTTTTTTCCCCACAAATAGAGCTTTCTTTTGGTGGTATTTGATCACCTCTGCGGTTTTTATTTTTTGCGCTACAAACAAAAATGGAGCGACAATTTTGAAAATAAATAATATTTTTGACTTTTTGCTTTAATAAATATCCCCCAAAAATATATAAAAAAAATTTTTCCTCAGTTTAGGAGGATACGTATTCTTCTACATATTTTTTTGTTAAAAAAATCGCAATAAGCGTTTATTGATTGGTTTGCGCAAAAGTTATAGCGTTTACAAAATAGGGGATAGTTTTATGGCATTTTTATTAATATTTTTTTTATACTAGTAATGGCGGCGATCAGCGATTTTTATCGGTACTGCGACATTATGGCGGACACTTTTGATACATTTTTGGGACCATTGGCATTTTTATAGCGATCAGTGCTATAAAAATGCATTGATTACTATAAAAATGCCACTGGCAGTGAAGGGGTTTACACTAGGGGCGAGGAAGGAGGGGTGGGACTGACATGGGGAAATGACAAATTGCTGTTCATACATTGTATGAACGGACGATAAGTCATTTCCCCCCCCTGACAGAACCGGGAGCTGTGTGTTTACACACGCAGTTCTCGCTCTGTAACGAGCGATTGCGGGTGCCCCCGGTCCCGCCGGGCACACGCGCCGGGACCAGGGGGCGCACGCGTCCCTATTGGCTGATTCGCGAGGTGACGTAATATTATGTGATCTCGTGCAACCGAGCCGACCTGCCGCCATAAAACTGCGGCGGCTGGTCGGCAAGCAGTTAAGAGTCCATTTAATTTGCTGTTCCTGGAACAAATGTCTACATTGAAAGAGTTACCATAACCTTGTTTTCTAGGAAAAGTGCTAAAATTGATTTATCATCCCTGTAGGAATGCTTACTGCTATAAAAACCTGACAGAGGGTCGAACCCTGCCCCACTCTAAAAAAAGAAAAAAAAGAAAAAAGATTCACTTTAAGTTTTAACTGCTTCCCGCCCTGTCAATTTACATAAAAGGCTGGGTGGGTGTTGGTTGTTCAAAGATAACGTAACCTTATTGTCCTCTCACGAAATGTGGCACAAACTCGCAGGAGAAGTGGCACAAACTTACTGCTGTCTACAATTTTGTCCATTGATTGACAATTTTTTGTAAAAAAAAAAAAAAAATATATATATATATATATATATATATATATATATATATATATATATATATATATATATATATATATATATATATATATATATATATATATATATATATATATATATATATATATATATATATAAAATATATATTACATACATACATACACTTTCCTGCATTTTCCAAAAAATTGTGGCGAAAAATTACATTTTAAAAAGACCGACCATGCCTTTCAGAAAATACATTAGAGAGTTTGCTTTCCAAAATGGAGTTTTGTGGGTGTTGACAATACAAAAACATCTTCCTTCAAAAAAAAATTCACCTTAAGAACGTTTGTTTGATTTTCTAAGTGTTGGAGTCAAATCGACATGCGAAGGAGCAGAATAGAAAACTTCTTGGCCAAAGGAATTTTAAGACCGTGTATGTGGTTTTCGCTACTATAAGGGGTTAATTTATACTGTCAAACAGTGAAAATAATATACATTACATATATTACACCCAGAAGTAGGATGTATAGGCATTTTAACTAGGGGTCAGATATGAAGCGATATGAAGCTATATGAAGGGTAGAAGGGATATATAAATCTTTTATATTAAAGTACTACTAAAAGCTGAGACTTTTTCATTGATATAATCCTTTTAAATGCACAATACTGGTAAAATTGTACTTTAAATGTAATTGTAATGCATTATATTGCCTTCAGTCTATCAGCCTCCACCTTCTCTGGGTTCAAAAGCTGATTTTTAAACAACAAACCTGTTATACTTGCCTGCTCTGTGGTTTTGCACAGAGTAGCCCTGATCCTCCTCTTCTGGGGTCCCCCATTGGCTCTTCTGGTGGCTCCTCCTGCCTTCAGAGTGCCCCAATAGCAAGCTGCAAAGTACAGTATAGAGTGCCCCCTATAGCAAGGTTAAAAAAAAATCTGGCTTTAGAACCACTCACTTCCTGCCCAGGACTAAATGTCCCATGAGGCATTGTCCCTCACACATTCATATTCACAAGTTCTCAGGCACTTGCTGACATGTATGGACGGTGTACTTAGCTGTGTGTGTGCTGCTCTGTATTTCCTGATATGTAAACAAATCATGCATTCTGTATGCAGGCCAACTAATCGTCTGGCCGATTAATCAATTTGTTTTTTTCAGCCCCAGTTTCCACTGTCTTGGTGCTCCAGGGCCACCAAAAATGTGATATGTAGTCAGGAAATGAGATGCATAATTATTTGCTCCATGAAAGCTCAAAGGTCCTCATTGGATTTTGGGGCCCTCTATGCATCTAGGCTATGAAATAGTCTCACACATGTGGTATCTCCATACTTGGGGGGCATAGCAGTACTTCTAAGTATGTCTATGCTGTGTGTAAGAAACCACTTGTGTTAAAATGGCAACTTTGTGGGGGAAAAAAAAATGTAACTTTGGACAGAAAATGACACATTCAAAAAAGCTAACCATTATTTAATACCTTGGTCTTTTTTTTTCCAAAAAGGGGTGAGTCGTGTAAGCCCCCCCCCCCCCCCACCCTGCCGGCAAGTTATCCTGGAAGACGTCATATAATGTCCAGTCAGGATAGCGAAACCACCGTCCAGCTATCATTCTGCTATTGGCCGGGTGGGAAGTGGTCAAATACCACTAAAAGCTCTATCTGTCTAAAAAAGAAACCCATAAAACTGTATATACTACACTATACTACTATACTATATTTATATAGTATATACTATACTTGGTATAGTGTTGCATGACTGAGTAGTTGGCATTCAAAATGTGAGCCAAAATCTGAACATTTTTCTTGGCCTGAAAGAGGTGAAAGTGTCCAGTGTTGATGTGGTTAAAATGTGTATCTCTTGTATTTTTTAAAGCTGAGCTTTAAGCAGAAAAGAATGATACACTGCCTGATGCCCTAAGAACAGTATGCATTAAAAAAAAAATGAATGTAACAATTTTTTTATCTTTTATTTTTTATTTTTATATTTGTAATTAATAAATCAAATAGATGAACAACTAGATAGTTTGTGTATTTGGCACAATCTGTGTCTGAAGCCTACCAGAAATGTTCAGACTGTGTCTTGGAAGTGATTTGCCTTGCAACAAAACTAAAATTAAGGCAGTACAGACGTTGTATTTCTTTACAATAAATTATTTTGTTTTTTTCAAAAGAACATTAAAGTAAAACATTTAGAATTGCATTCCATTTTACTTCCCTTGCTTTGTTTTAAGAAAGTGGTTTAATATATGAAATAGGTGTATATGCAGCCATAGCATAATTGTCTAGTTTTAAAAAAATATATAATTATCTTAAAATTTGAATTTTTTTAAAAAAAGCAAGAGAACACAATTTTCCCTATTCTAGAGCAATAGCTTTCCTCTTAACATAAAACAAACTCAAGCATGAAATATTCAGAGTCCTACATTTAGCTGTAAGCTGTGTGTTCTGAGAATTTCTATTTAATGTACAATTTTTCTCTAATAAAAGAATAATTGAATCCTTTAAACAAGTCATCATTACACTTGATAAAATGTTCCTATGCAGATAATCTCTTTAGCTTTAAAAATGCAGTTTTTGAAAAAAAAAAAAAAAAAAACTGGTATTAAAACATGACTCTTAATTGGAAAGGATTTGTGCCATCTACCTTTTTGGAATTGATGTCATTCTTGGGGATTAGAAATGACCTGTCCTTTCAAGGATTTACTACAACCACAGAACATAATCAAATATGGTTGTCTTTTACGTTCCTCAAGATTATGAGTATGTTGAACCTTTTTGAAATGCTACAAGCAACCTCAAATCCACACACTCTGATCTAATTGTAATTGTGTGATAATTACTACTTTTGAGTACTTGTATGGCTTATCATCCTTTTATATATATTTGGCTGTTGGCATTTGGAAAAAGGGATCACCCTGAAACATTGTGTTTGGTTTCATTCCTTTGTAAAAATACATCTTCACTATGGTATGGTGTAGTGCAGTTTAAATCCTTTCCAATGTGGGGGAGTGCTAGTTGGCTCTACCAAATACACTTTCTAAAATGTAATTGTACAGTGTCTTTGCTTAATTGTGTGTTTTTCTATTACCCTAATCATCCTAAAAGCAACATGTTTTCAGATTTGTATTTAAATTAAATGTAGATGTGAACTTATCAAGTACCTCTTGTACAAGATAAGAATTTTTTTTCAATGCAAATGAGTTGGATTAAAAAATCAAGTAACATAAATTTGGTAAATATTATTATTATTTTTTTTTCTGTTTTATGCCAGTTTAATATCTTATCTATTTTACCTACTATTTGTGTTTTGCTTTTAAAGATTAGCGGAGATTCAGTACAATGACAAGTTAGGCACTGGGCATGCACAGATGTGGCCTTATTTTTATTTTTTTCTCAATACAAGTCCAATGTCAATACTTGGTAAATATCACTGTTAAGGGTATAGCAGTCTGTGCACAAAAATCCCAAAAATATTTTCCTTAAATGTTTTTGCAGGGTTGGTTTTCTTTTCTCTCGAAAACCTGTTCCGCATTCCCATACATTTTGTAGGCAATTTTTGTATTGGGCATGCTCCCTGCAGTCGTAGCATTAGTAATCTCCCTGGATGAATTCATTGTGGGGGTTATATAGGTAGTGAGGAGATGGTCCCTTGACAGTTGTGCTCCTGTACAGATCAGAGAATAGATCTTCAAACAATGTTCACATGTGTGGAATTTATCTTATGTGCAAGCTGTGTGCAGGCTAATGACATCATGAACAGCACATTGATTATATACATATATGGCACTGGCATCTGACATTTTTTTTATTTTTTTTGCATATGGAAACAGAAAACAAGGGAAATGATGAGCGCAAAAAACAATACACTGAAACAGTCTAAAGAGAACACTACTTAAGTGCCTGAGTGAAGATTAAAGTGTCTAAGTGCTAACAATGGCCTAATGAGTACATATATAACACAGTGATACTAAAGTGCTAAATATAATGGACATAGAGGTTCCTAGTGGATGGTATCTGGGGAATCCAATAAAACATATGGATGAACAGAATTTGACAGATGATTATCCAACAGATCTTCCTGGTATGTGCTCACAGAGCGCTTACCTTAGCCCAAAAGGGTAGTAGCTCAAAACGATGTGTAACTGGCCTCTCTGGATCAACGTGATGGTTGTGTGGGCATCAGCTGAACGCTGAGCAGGGCTCCCCAAAGATGGTGGCTTGCAGACGAGTCCAGGACAGTAACAGGTCGAGCCAGGAAAAATAAGTGAATATTCCAGATGGTGAAGTATGTTATGTTAAAATTTATTATAAAAGTGCTTTTACAGAAGCCAAAAGCAAAAATAAAAATCCAGGGAGCCGTTATAGCTAAACAACACGGACTAAATGGTGGACCGACGTCACTTCCGGTCACGTGTATCAATCCTAATTCCTGACGCGTATCGTCACGTCACGTGACTTCATCAGAGGAGTACTCCTCTGATGAAGTCACGTGACGATACGCGTCAGGAATTAGGATTGATACACGTGATTGATACACGGGACTAAACGGTGGACCGACGTCACTTCCGGTCACGTGTATCAATCCTAATTCCTGACGCGTATCGTCACGTGACTTCATCAGAGGAGTACTCCTCTGATGAAGTCACGTGACGATACGCGTCAGGAATTAGGATTGATACACGTGATTGATACACGGGACTAAACGGTGGACCGACGTCACTTCCGGTCACGTGTATCAATCCTAATTCCTGACGCGTATCGTCACGTGACTTCATCAGAGGAGTACTCCTCTGATGAAGTTAGGTGATGATACGCGTCAGGAATTAGGATTGATACACGTGACCGGAAGTGACGTCGGTCCACCGTTTAGTCCGTGTTGTTTAGCTATAACGGCTCCCTGGATTTTTATTTTTGCTTTTGGCTTCTATATGTACTCATTAGGCAATTGTTGCCATTGTTGGCACATACACTTTAATCTTCACTCAGGCACTTAAGTAGTGTTCAGTGTTTCAGTGTATTGTTTTTTGCGCTCATCATTTCCCTTTTTTTTACTAATAATGGGGGCGATAGGCAATTATTTTTATTTTTTTTAATTGTGACTTTGGCTGCGACTTTGTGGTTGACATATCGGACACTTTTGACACTATTTTGTGACCATTGACGTTTTATACAGCGATCAGAGCTAAAAATAGCCACTTATTACTGTATAAATCTCACTGTCATGAAAGGGGTAAAGCGTGTTCCCTGGATGTGTTCTAACTGTAGTGAGGATGGGCTCACTACAACATGACAGAGATCACTGCTCCCGATGACAAAGAGCAGTAGAATCCTATTCATATTGCTAGGCCGAACAGGGAAATGCCTTGTTTACATAGGCATCTCCCCATTCTGCATCTCCTCATTGCAATCGCAGGCAGCCAGCAAACATGTTCATTCTCTATCAATTCATTGCTCCATTTTGTGTATTGTAAATGTTGGTTACCTGACTGTGAAATATGGGCATCCAGGAATCCTGATTTAATTATAAAAGTGACATTCAAAGCAGAATAATACTGCATCTAAGCACCACAAACCAAAAGTTCTGTTTTTTTTAAAGCATTGGAGTATATTGTAAAACGCTTTAACCACCCTACACCGTGCCCCCCAGCCTTTTCACTTGGTGAATTGGGCTCTGCAACACCTCTAGAAGGTTCACAAAAAAACTACTGGAAATGACAGCTAGAGCTGTTAATTTACCATTGAAATGATGCACCCAGTCACTGCGGAGGCCATCAACACAACCAGAACCAGACTTATGCTGCATTGTATCAGACTGGGTAGCGACCAAAGGCCAAGCAAAACATTAAGGTCTTTCCATTTTATTACCATTACATTTATCATTTTTGTTCTGTATATATTTTTTTGCCGCACTTTTGTCTCTTCATTAAACATTATTTTAAAATGAGTTCAGCTTTATTTCTATAATTTAAATCAGAATTTAAGAATTCTTACATTTTGTGGAAAGCTTAACTTATGTTAAACTGTTTTTTTCTCTGCGTGGAGTGGCAGTAATTGTCAGACATTTTCTAAAGGTCAGAATGACTCTGAGTTACTGTGAATGGGGTGTGTTTAACCACTTAAGCCCCGGACCATATTGCTGCCCAAAGACCCAAGGTGTTTTTACAGTTTGGGACTGCGTCGCTTTAACAGACAATTGCGCGGTCGTGCGACGTGGCTCACAAACAAAATTGGCGTCCTTTTTTTTCCCACAAATAGAGCTTTCTTTTGGTGGTATTTGATCATCTCGGCGGTTTTTATTTTTTAAGCTATAAACAAAAATAGAGCGACAATTTTGAAAAAAATGCAATATTTTTTTACTTTTTGCTATAATAAATATCCCCCAAAAACATATATATATAAAAAAAAAAAAATTTTCCTCAGTTTAGGCCGATACGTATTCTTGTCCCTATTTTTGGTAAAAAAAATCGCAATAAGCGTTTATCAATTGGTTTGCGCAAAATTTATAGCGTTTACAAAATAGGGGATAGTTTTATTGCATTTTTTTTTTTTTTTTTTTTTTTACTACTAATGGCGGCGATCAGTTTTTTTTTTTTGTGATTGCGACATTATGGCGGACACTTCGGACAATTTTTACACATTTTTGGGATTTTTGTCATTTTCACAGCAAAAAATGCATTTAAATTGCATTTTTTATTGTGAAAATGACAGTTGCAGTTTGGGAGTTAACCACAGGTGGCGCTGTAGGATTTGGTGTACACTGTGTGTGTGTTTACAACAGTAGGGGGGTGTGGCTGTAGGAATGACGTCATTGATCGTGTCTTCCCTATAAAGGGGATGACGCGATCGATGCGCCGACACAGTGAAGCACGGGGAAGCCGTGTTTACACACGGCTCTCCCCGTTCTTCAGCTCCGGGGAGCGATCGCGACGGAGCGGCTATAAACAAATAGCCGCGCCGTCGTCCCGGATCGCTCCCCGAGGGGACCCGACCGCCGCAAGTCGCGGGGGGGGTCCCGATCGGACCCCCGACCCACGTCTAGGCAGGGACGTACAGGTACGCCAATGTGCCTGTACGTGCCATTCTGCCGACGTATATGTACATGCGGCGGTCGGGAAGGGGTTAAATGTAAACACTTGCTGGATATTGTTTGTGTTTATGAAGAGTTAACTTCAGAGTTAACAGACCCAGAGATGATCACCCTTTTTGCTGGTGCTCAGATTGTTATCCCATGAACTTGAAAATTTCTACGTATTACGAGGCAGAGTATGTCATTGTCTTGGGCCTATCCTGAAGTTTGGTTCAGAACAGACAGTTCTCAAATTGTTGGGGTACTCTTCTGTGGGTCAGTGTTTTCACCTGACCATTGCTGGGTATTGCAGAACCTTCACCTTTTGGAAAGGTTAGGGATCTCTTCCTGCGACAAGTGACTTCTTCCCTATGATGGACAGCAACCAAAGTGTTGTCCGTGCTTGCAGTTTTTCCTAAAACCGTGGCCTGGTTTAAGAATCTACTCAATAGATGATCTCCATGGAGGTTGAGATTTTAGCATTGACCCCCCCCCCCCTCCCCACACCTTTCTTTTCTGCTTGCAGAGAACTCTACATTACTGGAGGGTCCTGTATTCCCCTGGTTGGTCAGCAGCCAGGGCTTGATGTGGGATCTTTCTGTAGCTTTAACCTATCATGGATATTTTAAATCTGGAGGCTTTTGTGGTTCCTGGTCACCAGGGGATAGCTCTTTCTAGCCGAGCTAAAGTCTGCTCAGAGGTTCCTACCTATAGGTTATAGGATTCCTACATATAGTGGGTAATTGGCTAGTCAGGATTGAATTGAGGTCTGTAATACTTCAAGAACACCCCCTGTTATTTGGTTGAAAGGACTTTCTCCTACGTACCTCAATGGAGTCTGTGTCATTAGAAGCAGGGCGATTGGAGGTGGGGTTATATGGGGACTGGTTTAATTTTGTTTGTGTTTATCAGTGTCTCAACCTCATGATTGTTTCAGAATTTTTGGATTCCTATGTTTCTGAAGGGACTTGAAGAATTATTTTACAGTACAGATTTTTTTTTACCTGACTTCATGTCTAATTCTTTCAAGCAAAATAGAATGAAGTTAGGGCTTTGCTTATATCAGGCAGGGGGTCCCTCAAGAGAAATCAGCTGACAAAGGCTGAAGAAAGTCAGTGAAGCCACAGATGTTGCAACCAGTGTTAATTTTTTGATGCTGCATGAAGTGACCCCTATGTAGAGAATTTGTCTATTAAAGGAATTTCTATGAAGGCTGGAAACTCCTGTGTGTTGAGTTGGAGACTATGTATACTGAGACCCTGTCATTTTTTACTCCACTAAGGATATTCAGATATATTAATTTTCTATTTGGTTCAAAACAACCTTTACAGCATATTCTTCTGATTCTTGTAAGAGGAAAAATTAGGAAGTAGTCTGTCTGTGCAAACATTGGGCCAGATTCACCAAAGAGATACGACGGCGTATATCCTGATACACTGTCGTATCTCTGTTTCTATCTATGCGACTGATTCATAGAATCAGTTACGCATAGATATCCATAAGATCCGACAGGTGTAATTGTTTTACACTGTCGGATCTTAGGATGCAGTACCGCGGCCGCCGCTGGGGGGAGTTCGCGTCGTAAACCAGCGTTGGGTATGCAAATTAGGAGTTACGGCGATTCCCGACGGATTTTCGCGTTCGCTACGTCGCTGCTAGTCTAGTTTCCCGTCGCAAAGTTAGTCGTCGTTTGACCTGCCCTAACTTTACTCAGCAATCGTATTGCTGTTTAAAGTATGGCCGTCGTTCCCACGTCGAAATTTAAAATTTAACGTCGTTTGCGTAACACGTCCGGGAATACGGAAGTACGCTATGCGCATCGCCGTTCGAAAAAATGACGTCACGGCGCGCAAAGCACAACGGCAATTGCGAAACTGAGCATGCGCAGTAGGTCCGGCGCGGGAGCGCGCCTAATTTAAATGGCACACGCCCATTTGAATTGGCCCGCCTTGTGCCGGAGGCTGCCAGCGTAGTTTTCATCGCAAGTGCTTTGTGAATCAGGCACTTGCGATGAAAACTTGCAGCGGTGTAACGTATCTACGATATGTTACGCCGCCGCCGTTCTATGTGAATCTGGCCCATTGTTCTTTCAGGTAGTTTGCTTATTTGCTTTGTAGTGATTGTACAGTCAATTCCCATACATCTGTTCTGAATTGTGAGGTCGAACCTTGTTTTTTTAATCATCTCTAATCTGACAAAAATTACTAACCTCACCTGACCTGGGGTTGTCTGTCTTAACTGTCCATGCCATACTGTAGGTATACAGTATGCTTTTCAGTTATTGAATTTATTTGACAAAATGCATAAACCATGGTACCAACAGGCCTCTGATACATATGTACAAACTAGTTCAAATGAATATGGGGCAGAAAATCTAAAGAAAGTTCATAAAGCAATCCAGTTGATAGGCACTAGATTGATCATCTTCCCGAACCTGTATTCAGAACACTTGATCGAGACGAGCAGAGCTGACAACACAAAATCCAGGCCATGTAGAGTTTCTGCAGTGGAAAATGTACACATTTTTATTAGATAGAGCTGATTACACATGTCTGGAAGCTGTGGATTCAGAAATGCGCCTGGAATTCTTCTTCCCCCAAAACCTTTTTTAATAGCAATCAGATGGCATTGGAGCTGAAATGTCTGTTTTACTTTGACTGTGTTTAGGTAGAGCAGTGGTTAATTTTTCTATTTTATTTCTTCTGTTGTGATCTGAGCATTGTGGAGTACAGTCAAAGTGACCAGTGAAAGATTGCCACATTTACCTGTCTTAGCTACATCTGGTGTTTGTGAACTGAGCCAATTGACCTTCACAGCTTCCTGGAAAATTGGAAGTGACTGCAGCTCTGTGTGTGAGCAAGTTTGCTCTTGAGAAGCAAAACAAAGGAAGCAAAATGAGTGGTTATTACAAGCACAGATTATGGACCCTTGGTGCTGATTATCGTAACTCTTTCATATACTTCTATATACGGTATTGTGCTTTTTGATGCAGCATATAATTCAGCCTCTAAAGTTGCCTAAATATAGTTCTAACATGCTTTGTTATACTTGTTTCTTAAAGGAATCGCTAACTCTGTCGTCAGGATCCACGTGACAATATAATATCTTTTTATTGTTTATGTAATATGGAAATGCTCCATAATTGCAGATTTTTGTCTTAAGCACAAGTTGAAAGTGTCACTATGACCTGATCTGCAGGTGTCCTGTAAATTGTTGCTGCTGGTTGTGCTGGAAGGATAGCTGATGTGTAGGCGGCAGTGAGTTATCTGATCCCAGAGGACGTCTAGGCACTGTAGTTGACTGTTGTGTGAAGGATTTGTAAATGCTGTAGGTTATGTGTACTTTAAACTGAAAGAACAAAAAAACTATCGCTTAACTTGTTTAATCTCTTATTGCTACAGCAGGCTTCAGTTGTCTTTTTTTTTTTTATTGTACTTTTTTTTTTTTTTTTTTTTCTAATGCAGCCTATTCTTTAAGGGAAACCTATATTGAGTAAGCTATGTAGATTGTTATTGCTGAACTTCTTCTCCAAGTGTATGTTTCATGGCTGTCTCTGTCTTAAGCATTTTGAATCCTTTACCCTGAACAAGCATGCATCCAGTGAAGAAAATGAAATCAGAAATCCTGATCTATATACTTGTTCAGAGTCATTGGCTCAAAAATGTTGAATTCAGTAAATCGACATGACCACCAAGTAACTAGCCTTGCCAGGAGGATAGGTCCGTGATTAGCAGTCTCAATCTTTGCCAGTTCAAATAATATTTAGGCATATTCCCTAAGTTGATTTTATGGAAACAATCTTTCTCTCTGGACTGTCAAAGATAGATGGCTGATTTTCTTTTATCTAAAAATAGTTGATGCAGGTCAGTCCCACACCTGGCTTTTGTTTTCCTAACAATTATTCTGTCCATGTATCCCATTTTGCAGGATGGCAATCTGAAAATGCATTAAAAGGATACATTTACAGCGTAGCTGAAAATCATATCTTCAGGCTGACTCTTTAGTTGCATGGTATGAACCTAGCCAACCTTTCTCCCACCGTCTTCGATACATACAGGGCAGTGTTTCTCAACTCCAACATGAAGGCACCTAAACAGGTCATGTTTTTAGGATTTCCCTTAGATGAAACGTCTGTGGTAATTAAGGCAGTGAGACTGATCTAATCACCTGTGCAAAATAATGAAAATTCTGAAAACATGACGTGTTGGGGCGCCTTGAGGACTGGAGTTGAGAAACCCTGCCTAGTAGGATGTCAAATGATCAAAATAATGTTGCTTTAAGTGTATTTAGTATATGTAAACTACTGGTATTGTTGCACAAGTTTGTACTAAGAACCAAGTATTTAAATTGTTCTGTTTTTGTCTGTTCCAATCCTGTGGTCAGGGTGTGAAAGTTATTCATCCAAGCCTTACATGAGTGACTACACCTGAAAGGGTGGCCACATACTTCCCCATAAAAAGGTTGACAACAGATACAAGCAGTGCTTGTGGCAAAAAAGTTGGTGCAATATAAAATGCCAACAACTCAAAAATCAAATGGTAGAGGTTTTTCAGTATTTGGAAAACCTCTGCAATGAGTTAATGATTGTTTTCTCTCTGTCGCCAGTCTAACGTGTTTGTTTTACCCAGTATTGGTAATGTGTGCCCTATTCACCCTAGTAGAGTAAAATATTAAATGACCACTGCTGTGCTATTGTGGATGATTTTATTTCTTTGTTGTGTTCTAGTTAATCCTAATATCAGAGTATATCCGATATTTTCCTCCTCTTAAGCTATGCACATAAATAGACCAAGAACTGCATTGCCTAAAGCTAAGCTTAAACCATGCAACTGTAGTTGTTCTGCTGCCTCTTTAAAACCATTGCAATTCTTTGGCTAAAATATCCCAGAAATATTTGTAATAGTATTTTGTTGTCCAGAAGTACAGTTTATAAGTAATAACCTCCATTTTAGAATGAACTGTGAGCACTACAGAGTATACGGATACTTCTGCATGCACAGAAACCTTTTAAATAGACATAAGTTTCTGGAAGGTGGTAGAAAGGTCAGGCAGGCCTCTGGCTTAATCCACTCTTTCTGCTCATTAGCAAAAGGTCCTAAACTAGGGTTACAAGACTGGAGGCATAATGACCTCCTTGCCTGTACTATACAAGCCTGTGGCTTTTTATATTCAGTTTTGCTATATTTTGGGTTTAAACTATAAAAATCAGCATGCGTGCCATATTAATGTCTAATGGTAACAATGAACGCAACAAAGTTGGGTGAGCTCTATAAAGGACTCCACTACATAGGCAGCTAATATGCACAGCAAATTTTACATATACTGTGCACACATGATAAGAACATACAAACAAACACCGTATAGATGGTGTACTTGGTGGGACTTAACTCAAAAATATTAAAGCCACTGTGCAAAACATGGTTGTTCAATTAGACTAGAACAGCATTTGAGGCACTTCATGATCTCGGCCCTGGGAACAGTAACGGTAAACTTGCTGCTCAAATATTAACCTATTTAAAAAGTAGGATTCAAGGTCTAAAAAGTGTAGCATGTTTACCATGCAGTAATCCATAATGAATTTAACTGACTCACAGTAGTGTTCTTATTATAAAATGTATGATATAATGTTAGAAAATAAATGAATGAACACAAGGGCCCGGATTCACGTAGAATGGCGTATATTTGTGCGGGCGTAACGTATCCTATTTACGTTACGCCTCCGCAACTTTTACAGGCAAGTGGAGTATTCTCAAACGAAAGTAGCGTCGGCGTAGCGTAAATAGGCCGGCGTAAGCCCGCCTAATTCAAATGTGGTAGATGTCGGCATGTGTTATGTAAATTTGATGTGACCCCCACGTAAATGACGCTTTTTACGAACGGCGCATGCGCCGTCTGTGAAAGTATCCCAGTGCGCATGCTCCAAATGAACCCGCAAAAAGCCAATGCTTTCGACGTGAACGTAAATGACGCCCAGCCCTATTCGCAAGCAACTTGCGCAAACGACGTAAATTATTTTTTCAAAATTTGACGCGGGAACGACGTCCATACTTAACATTGGTACGCCGCATCTACGCCTCATATAGCAGGGGTAACTTTACGCGGGGAAAAGCCTAACGTAAACGGCATATCTGTACTGCGTCGGCCGGGCGTACGTTCGTGAATTGGCTTATCTAGCTGATTTACCTATTTCTAGGCGTAAATCAGCATACACGCCCCTAGCGGCCAGCGTAAATATGCAGTTAAGATACGACGGCGTAAGAGACTTACGCCGGTCGGATCTAATACAAATCTATGCGTAACTGATTCCAAGAATCGGGCGCATGGATACGACGGCTCGGACTTACGACGGGGTATCTGGAGATACGCCGTCGTAACTCATTTGAGAATCCGGGCCAAGGTGTTCAAGCCAACCCACTCTGATCGGAAATTGAAATGCATGCACGAAAAATCTCACTTAACCACTTGACCACTGGGCACGAAAACCCCCTTAATCACCAGACCAATTTTCAGCTTTCGGTGCTCTCACAATTTGAATGACAATTACTCAGTCATACAACATTGTACCCATCTGAAATTTTTGTCCTTTTTTTCCCACAAATAGAGCTTTCTTTTGGTGGTATTTGATCACCTCTGCGGTTTTTATTTTTTGCGCTATAAAAGAAAAAAGACTGAAAATTCTGTAAAAAAAAAAAAATCTAGTTTCTGTCATATTAGCAGGTTATTTCTCACACACAGCATATGCATACTACAAATTACACCCCAAAACACATTCTGCTATTCCTCCCGAGTATAGCGATACCACATGTGTGCGACTTTTACACAGCGTGGCCACATAGAGAGGCCCAACATGCAGGGAGCACCATCAGGCGTTCTGGAGCACCCAGGCCAATTCTGACATTTCTCTCCTACATGTAAAAATCATCATTTATTTGCTAAAAAAATTACATAGAAACCCAAAACATTATATATGCTTTTTTTTTCAAAGACCCTAGAGAATACAATGGCGGTTGTTGCAACTTTTTATCTTGCACGGTATTTTCGCAGCAATTTTTTGAACGCGTGTTTTTAAAAAAAAAACAGTTTTGTGCTTAAAAAAAAAAAAAACAGTAAAGTTAGCCCAATGTTTTTGCATAATATGAAAGATGAAGTTACGCCGAGTAAATAGATACCCAACATGTCACCCTTCAAAATTGCACACGCTCGTGAAATTGCGCCAAACGTTGCTACTTAAAAATCCCCATAGGCGACGTATTGCAAGGTATTGGAGTATTGAGGGTATTGCGGAGTATTGGGGGGGTATTGCAGAGTATGGGGGGGGGGGTATTGCAGAGTATGGGGGGGGGGGTATTGCAGAGTATGGGGGGGTATTGCAGAGTATGGGGGGGGTATTGCAGAGTATGGGGGGGGTATTGCAGAGTATGGGGGGGGGTATTGCAGAGTATGGGGGGGGGTATTGCAGAGTATGGGGGGGGGTATTGCAGAGTATGGGGGAGTGGGTATTGCAGAGTATGGGTGGGTGGGTATTGCAGAGTATGGGGGGGTGGGTATTGCAGAGTAAAATAAAAAAAATGATGAGTGCAATACTCTGCAATACCCCACCCCATACTCTGCAATACCCCACCCCATACTCTGCAATACCCCACCCCATACTCTGCAATACCCACCCCCCCAGGGTGGGTATTGCACTCATCATTATTTTTTTTTTACTGCAGAGTATTGCGCAGGGATGGCTGGATCTGTGACTGCAATTGTCACAGATCCAGCCCACAGTGCGGCGGCTGCTGCTGCCGCCCGATCCCCCCCCCTCCCTCTCCTCTCACACTGTACCGAACGGTACAGAGAGGAGAGGGAGGAACCGGCGTCATTACATGACGCCGGTTTGTTTACAAGTGATCGCGCCGTCATTGGACGGCGCGATCACGTGGTAAGGAGCCGCTTCCGTTGGCTCCTTACCGCGAGTGCTGTTGCTGCGGGTCCCGTAGACCCGGCGAGCACCGGCGATCGCGTGTGCGCGCCCGCTCGGGCGCGCACAACGCAGTCTCTGGGAGGACGTACATTGACGCCCTCCTAGAGTACAGGAACCGCTCTGTAGCCGTATTTTGGCTATAGGGCGGTTACCAACTGGTTAATCTGGTGCCTTGATGAATGAACATCTTAAAGTGGTTGTAAAGGTAGGAGTTTTTTTTTTTTTAATCTTAATGTATTCTGTGTGCGGCAGCCCCCTAATACATACGTGAGCCCACCTTGATCCAGCAATGTTGCACAAGAGACTCGGCTGTCTGGGACTCTCTCACCTCATTGGCTGCAGCTATTTACCATTGACTCCTGCTGCTGTCAATCAAACTTGGTGAGCCATTGAGGAGAGAGGGGGTGGTGCCAGGCCGCGGCTCAGTGTCTGAATGGACACAGGGAGCTGCCGCTTGGTCTGGGTACCCCCATAGCAAGTTACTTGCTGTGCGGGCACTCAACAGGAGGGAGGAGCCAGGAGTGCCAAAGGGAGACCCAAGAAGAGGAGGATCTGGGCTGTTCTGTGCAAAACCATTACACAGAGCAGGTAAGTATAACATGTTGGTTTAGAAATTAAATCTTGGCGTCAGATCATACAAACTATAAAAAGTGAGATAAAAATAAAGTAATAAATTGGTGATTTTAGTGTAGTGATCAACCAGCTGTGGTGTTAACGTAAGCTCAATGGCAAAACATCAGTGTTATGCATAAATATACTGTACATCGCGCTAGGTATTTACATTCATCAACCATTAGTCCATAAATCAAATTCAAACCAAAAATATATAATTTATATGCAGTGCTAATAGGAGAATAAAGTGCTTGTGCTCATATAATTCAATGAAGAACAGGTGCTCCACTAGTGCGCAATTCAGGTGCCCCACATGGATTTACACTCCGAGTTTGACTTGGTATCCTATTCTTACAATTACATGTTAGACTGGAGGGGAGGAAGAAGCCACTCTAGGAGCCATTAAGTAGTGTTCATGTGCTAACAAGCAATCTGCTGATAGGAGGATAAAGCAAGATGATGGAGCCTTGCCGCTACTGATAAACATTCTATTTGCAATAAATTGGTGTAAACCCCTTACCATGTGATCACGTGATTGCACAGCTCAGTCCGCTGTGTCTCCATGAGAGGCTTGGTGGAAGGGTATTTCCTCCCCTCTTGACTACAGAGAGCAAACTGAAAGCCGGTGGGTGACTTCATGGCTCAGAGAATTATTTCTACTTTAACTTCAGCATTGAAAAGTCAGATCTCTTTCACTGCAAAGCAGGAATGTGTAAATCTCTGGATGTACCAAGGTTCAAATGTTATAACTAAGGTACAAAGATACGACCAAGAAATGGTCAAGATACAACAGACCAAGATACAAATGGAGCAATTGGGTAAAACAGCTCCCATGTTTGTATTTCATCTGTGTATTTAAAAGTTTGCCTGGAATTCAGCATTTAGGTGTTTTACCAAACAGGAAGTGAGGGAAAATCTACAACTGCAACGCAGGAATAAAAATGCCTTATTAGAGTTGACATTGTTGATCGGAGCACTCTAGTTGTGACTGTGCAGGGGGGACCGGTGGAGATCCAGAATGGTGAGTAGTATCCGTGGTCTGGATCTCCAGCATGGTTTTTTTTTTTGTAAGCCTGACTGCTTCACAGTAAAAACATAATGGTTTAAGTGGGCTGCTACATCTGTTGTCACAAGTCAAACCAAGAGGCCAGCTGTGTCCCACCTAAAATGATTAGAATTTGCCTTTGAAGCGGGGTGTATTTGAAATAAATCAAGTAGATTTAAAAATTGTGATTTAAATCGAGCCTTTTTTACTAGTGATTTAAATCATGAATTAAAAGAGCAGCTGTCATCTCTGACCCGCAGCTGCTCCTCCTCTGACCCGCAGCTGCTCCTCCTCTGACCCGCAGCTGCTCCTCCTCTGACCCACTGTTGAATCACGACAGTCTCATTCACTTTAATGGGACGGCTGGGGATGCAACAATGACACAACAAGGTGAGGGACGTGGGAGCAGCAGGTGAGTAGATGTCCGCTAATAGGCACTGCCATGATGGATCTGAAATGACAGGTGCTTATTAAATGTAAGGACTTATTCTTGGTATCTAGATTCTTTAATAATTGCAAACAAACTGAAGGTTTCCCATTTAGAATAAAAAGGTGTAAGGTTAGTAAAATGGCGATATCAGAATCGATTCAATCATACAGTTTGTTGTGTACATAGATTTTCAAAACAATGGGATAAAGAAATATTCTTGAACTTTGTTTTATTTCACGGTTACTTGTGAAATTGTGTGAATGCATCAGTGCAGTGCATGTTGGCTTGCAGAGCTTGGATTCATTGAATGAGTTTACCAAAAATGTAAATATTGCAGACTATACAACCTCATGCTACTAAACAAGGCCCCATTTCATGCTAAATAAACTCAATTATTATATCTTAAATAAAAAACTATCTTTAGATAGATTTTTACTTCAAAAGCGTTTTAATAAAATAAGTTTGATTAAAACAAAAATGTATTAACTAAAAATTAAATTTTGACATCTTTCACATTGACCACAATACGCCTCCTAGTTGATCTTCTTTAGTGATGTAATGCCTTAAATCATGGGTCTCCAAACTGCAGCCCTTTGCTTGCCCTTGGGGCACTATTCCATCCAACTGCAATGGGGCATAATTCTTGAAATGGGGAAAAGAAGTTGTTGGGATTTTAATTGAAACAGAACACTAGGGCAGAGTGAATCAATCGATATGATTGAAAAATATTTATTAATGGCATGCTAGGGCACAATGCAATGTAGGTAAACAGGGTAGATCAATAAATGAGTTACAATGTATAACAGAAGCATGATTGGTAAATCGTATAGCATTCTGATAGTAACATAAACAAACATAATAACACATGATGAACAGTGAAACCAGCAATGTGACCCATGTTATCTTTCAATTAAAGTCCCAACAACTTATTTTCCCTATTTCATGTTGCCGGGGATGGAGGCTTACGTGCCGGATGGCCATAGCCTCATTTAAAGTCCCACCCTATTAGCTTTTAAATTTAGCAATTTAAACTCCATATTCAAACTATCGGGGCATAATTCTTGTTGCTGACACCAATGGGGCACCATTCCTCCAACTGACACCATCAACACTTTCCATTGACACCAATGATGGGGCACTAGTCCTCCCATTGACTCCAAAGATATGGTATTGTTTACTCCCACTGGACATTTTCTGCTCCCAATGGCCCCCTAAAATCTGAGGGACCGTAAACTGGTCCTTTGTTTAGAAAGTTTGGAGACCTGCCTTTTAAATCATCCAATTCAGTTTTTTAACTGGAAAATAAAACATTTTCCGCCTAGTAAAAATGACAGGTTGTCAAAACTTTTTTGTTGGTTTTCTTTAATTTTGGGAACAGAAACTTTGGGGCCCATTCACACTAGCAACTGCACAGGATTGCGCTGCTTTTTTTTGTACGATTCACATGCAGTTCTGTGGAGTGTGATTTCAACTTATTGATTTTAAATAGGCTGAAATCGCACCTCACCACACCAAAAGTAGTGTATGCCTGACATTTGGAAACACACTGCAACCAGATCACATGGTACATTTGTACCATGTAATCCAGTGCGGGCAAATACACTGCATTTGCATCCTACTTTTTGAGGTTGTGTTAACTTTGCACTGACACCCACTGCAGATCGCAAGGGCATTTCAATTTGAATGTGTGCAGGGTATCTGGCATGTAATGTGGGTTTCCCATACAGCATTTTAGTGTAAACAGGCCCTTATTACCATTCTGCTGTTTTGTCATTTTCTATAAACGAGAGACTGAAATTTTCAGTTTCTATCTGAAAAACCAAAGAAAATTAATTGGTGCCTGATATAGTTTAGAAGCAAAATAAGAGAAATTGGAGAAAGCAACGAAAACCACTCTTGCAGCTCCCTTGCATTTGCTGTTCCCACCTTTTGTGACAGGATGTAGCCACCGTTTCGGGAGGCAGAATCCCAATGGTGACCTTTTTAGTGCAAGAGGGTTGGTGTTGGATATGATTTGCAGAGAGGATTAATATTTGGATAGTTTAGAGAGGGTTCCTGTAAAGTGGGGCCTTCTTTCTGGAAAGAATCTTAGACCCCTTTCACACAGACGCTTTTCAGGCACTTTCACGCTAAAAAAAGTGCCTGAAAAGCTTACGAAAACCTATTTCCATTAAATTCAGTTATTGCTTTCACACTGGGGCAGTGCACTGGCAGGGCGGTGAAAAAATACCCTCTCCTTTGAAATGAATAGAAAGCGCTTCAAAAGCGATCAGTGTTTTTACTGGCAGTTTAGAAGTACCTCTGTGTGAAAGGGGTCTTACTCTGTGTTGAAATCTGCCAACACTGAAAGCTAACATTTCAGTGATAGGATCACAGAGATTGCTGTGGAGGCGAAGAAAAAGATGCAGAACAGAAATTTGATGCCCATAATGCTACATTTATACCTGAAACTTGCTTGGCAATTTCAGCTCATTATCACACCGTTAAATAATTGTAACTTCTGGAATGCTTTTAGGTGAGCTTTAGATCCTTGCTAAAATTGCATTTAATTTTTTTTTTTTAATTAACACTGGACAGCCTTTCCAAGTGCTGGTAATATTTGGTTAATACTTTTATTATGATATCTTCAGTCTATGTGTATTGTGTAGGAGTTATGACTGGGGAAAATATACTTGCGACCCAATGTCGCTCTTGTTGGCATTAAGCATAATGAGTAGTGAAGTTTACTTGCAAGTTACAATAGGCTTCTGAATTTGATTCCCTGGACAGGTAATTATTTGGAGCATGGAAAATGCATTTAAAATGTCTTTTTCTGGAATACCTGTATTTCAGGCAAGAATCGTACACAAGAGTCTGCTCTTTAAAGCTTTGGCTTTTGGCCCATAAAACTAGACATACCTTCTAAATGAGACTGGGAGGAAATTGTCTTGAAAACTATGCAAAATTCAAAGTATTATTTTTTTCTCTTGTTCCATTTGAGTTTTGCAAACCAGCTGTAAACAAAATGTGCAGGCAATCTACAATGGAACAAATGGAGATCAAGACGGATGTATACATTTATTTTTCATCATACCTGTTATGACTGATGGCAATCAAATTGATTTCATATTTTTAGTATTCTGTCCTCTGGCAGTCTGTCCAACCATTAACACCCTTTTTTGTTTTCTCCTTTTCAGCCAAAATCTGTTAAGTACATCTGTGTGTGTGTGTGATATATATATATATATATATATATATATATATATATATAAATTTTTTTTTTTTGTTTAAATATATATACGGTACTTAAAGCAGAGTTCCTACAAAAAAATATTTAAAGTCAGTAGCTACAAATACTGCAGCTGCTGATTTTTAATAATTGGACATTTGCCTACACAAGGGTCCAGCGATGCGGGGGAACAAAGCCCTGCTCGTCTCCCCCTCCTCTCAACGGCGCTAGCATGGTCACTGTGGGCGCCCAGCTGTGGCTTCACAGTCAGGCATGCACTGCACATGAGCGAGCCGCACTGGGAATCGGGACTGGCTGAGCAATCATCTGTGACATGTCCCAGATGATTGCCAAGAGGGGGGGGGAGGTGAACTTCCGGCGCCGCTGTGCCCAGGGAAAAAGTGGGAGCTGAATCCCTCTGAGGGTTTCCGCTCCCCTCCCCCCCCAAAATGACATGCCAAATGTGGCATGTCAGGGGGTCATCTTCCCTTTAAAGCGGAAGTTCAGTTTGTGGGTGGAACTCCGCTTTAAAAAAAACTCCATAGGCGACACTTAATTTTTATTTATTTTTTTACACAGTCCCTTTTTTATTAAAAAATTTTTTAACCACTTTTAATTCTATTTCAAGGAATGTAAGCATCAATTGTTCTGGACCTAGATGGGGGAAGGGAGACAACCGGGTGATGGAATTGACTTACGAAAGTCAACTGTTGACTTACGAAACCAACAGTAAACAGATTAATGGATTAGTACCAAGTGGGGAGGAAACAATAGAGAGGAGGGTTGAGAAATAGTACAATTATAATATCGAAAGGGGGTAAAATAATATATAGAATTCCTGGCCGGTGGGCTCCTCAACTCCAGTAAATGTTATTTGCTTCCCAGTATGCCAATTTAGGAGGTCTCACTTTTTGTATTTGCATTAAGACTATGATATATATAAGGAACAATTTTTTCCTGTTTTTAATGAATTGTTAAAAATTTGTATGAGATAAAAATATAAAAAATAATGAATATAAAAAATAAAAAAAAAGCATCAATTGTAAAAGAAATAAGGATGACAGGTCCTCATTTATGGAGAGATATGAGGTCAAAATGACCCCAAATCTCTCCTTTACCTTTTTTAAAAACAAAACAAAAAAAAAAACGTTTAAAATCTTTTGCATAAAAAAAATTGTTTACGTCCGCCCTAGACCAGAAGTGACATATCTCGTTGCCTCTGTGACCAGCCGGCCGTACCATTGGATCTTTTCTCAGGCCCGCTGATGAAAACGGTAAGGAAAGCGATCCAGTGACTATTGAGCCTCTTGGACCACTTTCATGAGAAAGACAGCCGCTGGCTGAAGAAAAAGATACTGGGGTTATGACCTAGACCTAGAAAAGCAAATTCGTATTCAAAACATGAGCAGTGTGTTTAATGTACTGGGGGGGTGCTGAAATGAATGTGTGTAATTTTATTGTAAAGATCACCTTTAACCCATTTCATCTCATTTTACTGCTTAGTAAGAATATTTAAATGCTTCAATGTCCATGGACTGAATTCAGGTTCGCTGTACATTTCTCGTGTCTTGTATTAAATGAAGAAAGTTTATTACATTTTCTAAATATTTGTAAGTGTCCTAATAAAGGTCTGTTGGCATGGTCAGTCTTTTAGTCTCCTATTGTCTACATTAGATGTCAGTTCCGAAATGAATTATTTGTTTACTGTGGTTCATTTTCCTAACAATATGTCATGATTATAGTTTTTAGAGTGAACATGCATTATTGGTATGCATTTCCTATTGAGAAGCTGTTATAGCTTTGCAAATGCTTCACTGTAGTTAAGTGATTATAAAAGAACACACAATGGCTGAAGGTACTAATAGATGGTTAGTGAGGCTGCTTTATATGCAAGCAGCACTGAGAGCATCAGCCATTGAAAACCTAAAATGTAAAATTGATTTTTTTTTTAATGCCACAAAGAAACAGGTATAGCATTATCATCCCCAGTGGAATTAAAGTGGAGGATTTAAAAGAAAATGGTATAATATTTCTTTTACACATTGTAGTTGCAAATGACATATATGCGCAATTAGCAGATTGTCCTCAGAGCAGATAGCCCCACCAATCTCCTTGTTAGTCATCCAAGAGTTTCATGTTTATAACCCAAACAATTCACCACCTTTTATCAGCAAAGAAATCAAGATACAGGGGAATTGGTGGAGTTTTTTTTTTTCAAACACCTGATTGACTTGCTTTTATTTATCATGGTCAGAACATGGCCATGAAACATAACTCACACTATCAAACTGCACATTGCAAATGTGTACAGATCATACTGTATTTTGTATTTTTTTTATTTCTGTTGTGTGTCTTTTATCCTGACTGATTGTGCAGCAAAAGGCTCTTTTATGTAAGAATGTGCAAAATTTGGCTTTTAGAAAAATAAAGCCCATAGTATTGCGTACATATGGGAAAAAGTCATACGCCACTGCCAAATTTTGGTTTTCTTGAAATATATAAGTGAGCCTATAACTTACCTGGTGATTTACCATTGCCCAATAGGAGGATTTGTATATGTGGGTCAGTTCATAATGCACAATCAAATGCCTCGCCAGGGAGTTCTTCATCTGTTGCAAATTGAGCTTTTTACCACCTTTTCCATGAGAGGAACCTTTTATTTATTACAGTTACTTGTATAGCGCCGTCAATTTACGCATCACTTTACAAATATATTGTACATGCGCATCAGTCTCTGCCCTCAAGGAGCTTACAATCTATGGTCCCTAACTCCTATTCATACATACTAATGGACATTTTACCTACCAGTATGTATTTTTTTGAAGTGTGGGAGGAAACCTACACAGGCCCAAGTAGAACTTGCAAACTCCAGGCAGGTGGTGTCATGGTTGGGATTTGAACCGACGATCCTAGTGCTGCTATGTGGACGTGCTAACCACTTGGCCACTATGCTGCCTTAACATTTTAGGAAATTCAGACTTTTAATTTGCATACACAGTAGCATTCAGTCATCTATTGTAAGCCAGGGAAGAGGTTTACATGAAAATGTAAAACATCCTTAAGCACATTAAAGTTGTTTTTAGAGGAGGGTGGAAGCTCCCTCAGTAATGCAATGGAAACATTTGGTAAATGGCAATCTATCGCTACAGGGAGATATATTGTAATGGAGGGAATGAAGAGAAATATAGGAAAGTGTGGGCGAACTGGATAGACAATACTATGACCACTTTGGGGTGGGGGGAGAGGGAAAGGAGAGGAGAGAAAAGAACACACCAAGGTATGAAAGGGATACCAATGTATAGTTTGACTGTAGGTGAATGTAATGAAATTATGTTTTATAAGATATTTTGGAGTAATGTGTAAAAAAATATATATTTTTATATATGTTTATATGGAATTAATAAGAAAAATTTATAAAGAGATTTGTATAAAAAGTTGTTTTTAGAGGATTAGGGTCAGTTATGCAGTGACTTTATCAACAAATCGTTAAGGCCCTTTCACACGGACGTGTCCGTGTACGGGCTCCGCTTTGCTCAGTGGGGATTGCTCCGTCCTGCTGAGCCGGCAGATGACAGGTCGGTCCCTGCACACAGTGCAGGGACCGACCTGTCGGAAGCGCCGCTCTCTTCTATGGGGGATCGGATGAAGACTGACCATAGAGTCAGTTTTCATCCAATCCGATCTGCCAGACGGATGGGAAAATAAGGGTTTCTATCCGTCACACTTTAGCGGATTGGAGAGGGTAGGATGTCAACAGACATGTCACCGCTGACATCCGTCGCTCCATAGAGGTGCACAGAGCATCCGTTCAGGTCTAAACCTAAACGGTCCACCTGTGTGAAAGGGGGCTTACAGTTAAAGCGGACCTTGCAGTTGCTTCTCAATCACAATTTTACAGTATCCCCCAAAAAACATCTAGTAGGAAAAAAGTTAAGGGTATACCTACTTTTCCACTGTCTTCTATAGTGCAAGGGGTGACATCAACATCTTGTTGACAATCCTGGGGAATGTGGAATACTCCAGATCACACACAAGATGCTGTAGGATCTTCTGTGGGAGATTTGGGCTATTCCATATTCCTTGGTTCTCTCCGGAAGGATGTCGTCATCTAGGCGCTGTGGATGTAAGCAAGGGGAAGGTATATTATCTAACATTTCTTTCCCTCACCAGTGTTTTAGTGTAAGTTTAGTGCAGCATTTCAGCAAGTTAGAGAGTGGCTCACAAAAAAAGGAAATTGCTATTTAGGTGCAAAGTCCACTTTAAATCATCTTCGCACTGCAAGCTCTAATAAGGACAGGTACATTTGTGAGAATCTCTACAGACATTTAAAATTGTTAATGAATTGGTATACATGCATGAGATTACATATGTTTTGCATTCAAAGCATTTCTTCTATCAAGAACCATCAATCTAATGTCTCTTTAGATAGGTGAGAGGAACACGTTAAAGTGGACTTTTTTCACAAAAAATTACAGCTCTGCATGCTGATATTAAGAATTTATCTTGCATTCATTAGTTAAATTTTTTCCTTTTACTTACAATTACTGCTTTTTCACTTCCTGATTTAGTGAGGCTCTGGTGATGTAACTCTGGCCTCTCAGAAGCATTCTGTGAAGTTCCTGCCATGGGTGGCAGACCCAGAGTTCTAGACAAAGTTCTAGGAAGTAAAGAGAGATGGATTTATCTGCCCTAAGTAAAAATGTCCACTGTTGGAAGCAGTGGGAGAAAATGAAAAATATAATGTATCAAAAGAGTAAAAAGCCTGACATCTGCTCAACGTATCAGTTGAAATTTTGCTGTTCCTAAACATTACTAAAGGTGTCTTTTTTTTTTTTTTTTTTTTTTTTAATGATAAATAAGGGGAACGTTCCTCTTTTGAAGCTGAAGTTTTGGTATGACCTTTTTAAATAGTTGCATTATTCCAGGTTGGACCAATGTTAATCGGCATGTGTCATGTCTGTGGTATCCACGTAGAAGGTGGAAATGTCTGTTTTAGGCACCTGTACTACAGTGATCTCCACTTGCTTCTTGGTCCCGTGCCGAGCGGCTGCCCTATTGCATAGAGAGCACAGTAGGTCACTTGCTCAGCAGGGGTGCCATTCAAGAAACACTTTGCATTATCTCAATAAATGAAAAGCGTTCTTTGATTGGATGAGATTCCTGTCCTGTTTGCTATTCTTCCTTCCCTTTTTATGTTCTCACACCAGTGGGTTCTATAACTGAACGATCAGGTGATCCTGTACTTGTGCATTGATCCGCTCTCCGCCTTGCTGCGTTTTTTCTTTTTACCTCACTAAAATTTAGAAAACTGGAAGCTAGGTGCTTTTCATTTATCTCTAACTATGTTTTATTTTTTTTATTTGGTATAATAAACCTAAGCCTAAAAGCTTATTGCTGGATCTTTCAGATATATTGCAGATTGTTGTGAAATGTTCTAAAAATTTACAGTTATTAAAGAATAGTTGTCACAAAAAAAAATAGAGCTTGCTATTGTTGACCTCATGTAAATGCTAGCTGTCTGGCTGTAATGCAGACACTCGGGCTCGAGCGCCTTTTCATTCTCTGACTTGTAAGAAGTATAGATCAGGCGAAGTCAGAATTCCTGATCTACTGTACATGCAAGTTTTGGTTAGTGGCTTAAAGGGGTTGTAAAGGTAAAAAGTTTTTAGCCAATACGTGATCTCTGTGCAATATAGATGGTGAATATAGTTGTTTTTTCCGCTTAAAATATTTAGTTACCTGTTAGAACTATGCTATTTCTCCACGTCCTCGTTCCCTCTTGAGTCTCTCCTCAACTTCCGGTTTTTGGAGCACGTTCACTAAAGCTACGTTATGACAATCCAAGGAACTAAATTTCTCTTGAGGCTTAACAGCATCGCGCATTCGCAGTGCCGCTTTTTTGCTGTGTCAGCATGGTTCTCGTTTTTCTTTCTGGCTTGGATGAGTACACGCTGACTGTTTAACACGCCCATTTCCGCCTCCCCAACACACCCATAGCATAAAGAAACAAATACAATAACAAGGCACGGGAGGCAGAGCTACAGCGTCTTAGACACGCCCGGGGATCTCCTGCCTCCCGTGCCTGTGAACGTTCACAGCATCTCCCTGCAGGGATCTAGTCCCAAGGGAGGGAGCGAGCACGCTGACTAACTCCCAGCCAGAATGGCTTGGATGATGGGGGCAAGCTTACAGAGAAAGAACAGGAAGTGAGAAATTCAGACAAAGAAAACAATTTTTAGAAGGGATATCGAAGGAAAAGGTAAGTGAACCAACAATGCACTAGCTTAAAGGAACCTATTTCAAAAATAAAAAACAAACCTTTACAACTCCTTTTTAAAGTGGATGTATACCCTCACATATACCCAGTGATGTGAACAGCCTCAGATGATACAGAGATGAAACAAATCAACCTACATAAGTTTTACATGCATATCTGCAGTCTTCAGCTTTATATATTCTTTAGAAAGTTCAGATTGTGTTAGGAGATTTTAGCTTTTTGTTCAGCACTGCAGTAAAGCCTGGGCATACAGCCAAGACAGCTGATTGGAGCAAAGGTGCACACACCCCCTCTCCTCATAGGTAGAGACTTTCAGAGCTGTTCGTTGAATAGTTGAGCTCTCTGCTAATCTCTTTATAGCATCCTCCCCAACACAAATCTCAGGCAGCTTTATCTCAGTTGAAAGAGAACTTGTCAGAAGTTATGAGGCTGATAACAAGAAGGAAGCAGGAGACAGCCACAGGACATAGTGCTTTGAAGAGCGATAAAACACTGCAGATATATGTGCCCAGCTCAAATTTCAGGAATCAGATTTACATCCATTTTAAGAGTGTTTGGGTCATCTTGATAGCCAGACACAGTATTCATGTTGCTGACAGGTTTTGCTTAAAGTAGTTGTAAACCTCAGACATGAAAAGTGAACAAAGCACATCACCCTGTAGTGTGTACTAGCCTGAATCCAAACCACCAAGTTTGGTTCTTCTCCAATCTCTGATCCATCTACAATCTGCGTGATTTACTAATGGAACGCAAAGCCAAAATCTCAGCCTCCCAAGAATTGACCTGCCCCTGCTCCAGCACACAGCAGATGACTCCGACTCAGCTTTGTATTTTTCTCTATGAGCCTCTTCGCGTGGGTGTGTCCTTTTTCTCCAATTGGCTATCAGATTTCATGGAGCTCTGTGCGCTAGTTCTGCAGTGTGTTATGGCTTAGATCCCCACCCCCTGCTTTCTGCTGCTGAGAGATGCTGTGTAAAATTAGTAAATGCAAGGGTATACAACCACTTTAACTGCTTGCCGACCAGCCGCCGCAGTTATACGGCGGCAGGTCGGCTCTGCTGGGCGAGATCACGTAGCTATAGGTCATCTCGCCGAGCAGCCAATAGGGGCGCATGCGCGGGCTGGCGGGTCATGATCGCTCGTTACAGAGCGAGGACCAGGAGCTGTGTGTGTAAACACACAGCTCCCGGTCATGTCAGGGGAGAAATGCCTGATCTTCTGTTCATACAATGTATGAACAGCGATCAGACATTTCCCCTAGTGAGCCCACCCCCCCTACAGTTAGAACACACCCAGGGAACATAATTAACCCCTTCCCCGCCCCCTAGTGTTAACTCCTTCCCTGCCAGTGGCATTTTTATAGTAATCCATGCATTTTTTAGCACTGATCGCTATAAAAATGCCAATGGTCCCAAAAATTTGTCAAGTGTCCGAAGTGTCCACCATAATGTCGCAGTACCGAAAAAAATCAGAGCGCCATCATTACTAGTAAAAAAAATATTAATAAAAATGCCATAAAACTATGCCCTATTTTGTAGACGCTACAACTTTTGCGCAAACCAATCAATAAACGCTTATTGCGATTTTATTTTTATTTAATTTTTTTTAAATATGTCGAATATGTATCGGCCTAAACTGAGGAAAAAAATCGTTTTTTTATATATTTTTGGGGGTATTTATTACAGCAAAAAGTAAAAAATATTCATTTTTTTTTCAAAATTGTCGCTTTATTTTTGTTTATAGCGCAACAAATAAAAACCGCAGAGGTGATCAAATACCACCAAAAGAAAGCTCTATTTGTGGGGAAAAAAGGACGCCAATTTTGTTTGGGGAGCCACGTCGCACGACCGCGCAATTGTCTGTTAAAGCGACGCAGTGCTGAATTGTAAAAACCCCTTGGGTCATTTAGCAGCATATTGGTCTGGTCCTTAAGTGGTTAATAAAAGAATTAAGTTTGCAAGTACTTGATTGAACATGATTTAAATCGGCTACAGTATATTGTGCCACTCGTTACGGGAGAATAGAAATGAGCGAGTAGAGAGAGGACTTCTTCATCAGAGAGCTTTTATTGTCCAGTCAGCAGGCTGGGAACAGAGTGTTGTCAGTAGTATATTTGAAGAGAAAATTGTGTCCTTTGCCTGGCTGTGCTGTGTGGTAGAGCTTTGTAATTCTCTAGACAAAATGGTTAAAAATGCGAAATTCTCTGGTAGATAAAACGGCACCTTTCTAAATGCCTTTTTTGTCTGTATTTTTAAATTTGTTACCCTAAATGTAAGCTTTACCTGTAGCTGTGCCCAGACTATGGTAAGAATAACAATCGGCAAAAATTGTATATTTTTGGCCTGATAGACTTCAATAGGAGTGCCTTAAAATTCAAGTTTTTGTGCCTGACAGCTGGTCTCTACAGTCCTGACATTGCTAGGATGCAAACACATTTAGGAGTTTCCATGCTGAATTGGTATACTTTCATCTGCCTGGTGAGGACCCACAAGTAACTCTACAACCCCAGTGATGCCTATTGCAAGAACCATCGCAAGCAACAAGGAGCCTTGAAAAGGTATTGGCATAGCAGACATGGCTCAAGAGCTTCAGTGGCACAAGACGCCACAACACCACACAGATAAACTAAGAAACAGATACAATGATAATTTCATATCGTGTCACTGATCTCCATTGTACAAAAAAAAATACCTGAAGCTTGAAACTCATGAAAAGCAAGCGTTTTCTGTGGCAAATAACACACAAAAAGCTTCAAAGGTGTGAATGCGGGCTTATTTATTCTCCAAGGTCACAACAAAGATTCTGAAGTCAGGAATCTTTTTCTAACCAGTTAACCACTTTTCCTCTCTGAACGTACTTGCAGAGTATCAAGGGTCTACATCAAGCTCGCAACAGCCATGCCATGTAGTAGCAGCCATTAAGCTTGTATTTTTTTTTCTTCCGCTGGGCTCCCGGCTGTAATGTAAAAGTGATCATAACCAACTTTGGAAACATCTGCTAGTTGACTACTTTTGGAGGGTTTGACGGGCTGCCAAGTTTCTGCTGCAGTAGAAAGTAGAAGAAAACTTATGACAATGGATTTTATTGCCTTCTTTGCTATCCCAGTGACAACTACCCCCCCCCCCCCCCCTCCCAAACTGCTTGTTTCATAGGGACAGAAAATTATGTAAAACATCCTCATTGCGGTCAAAGCAATATACAGATTTTCACATGTACTGTATGTGAGAGATGTAAAAACTAGCCTGGGCAGCAAGTGGTTAAACACAATGTCAACCCTCATTTTTTGCTTTGACAGAGAAGGGTTAAAAAAGGTTTTTTTTTTTCTCTTTTGTATGTTTTAGGATTTGTGTTTTATCCCCTAAAACATGTTGACTTTCAACTTTTAAGATACCGTTACATTATGAAAAGTGAAGATTTATATTTAGACCAATCTCCCTATGGCTTGGCACCCTTCTCTCTCCATACAAGTTGACTCACAAGAACCCAGGCAATAGAGAGCTGTCACACTATAATAACCATATGATGGGCAAAACTACCACCAACCCTTTTGAGTTTGATGCACCACTAACCCTGTTCCGAAGCAAAAAAAATTTTGACGTCCAAATTTCTATCTCTGTAACAGTCATCTTTAGTGCAGCCTAGCTCCTGTGGCTTGACATGCAGATATTTATTCAATATGGCTGCACCTATTGTGAACTTTGTATGACATTGTAACTGGACACTGACAAACCAAGCGAAAATATGTTCCTTTATCTGGTAAACAGTTGCATACTCTTTAACACTTTTCTTTATTACATTGCTTTAAAGCTCTGCTTATTTTGAATTGGAAAATAAAGTACTGCCAAAGAATGTGACCCCAGTGAACACCGTCTGATTTTTAAGAATGTTTTATATTTATTTTTAGTGGATTAATTTTTTTGCCTTGATTTTAAAGAAGACCGTATTGCTCCCTGACTGTAAAGGAATGGAGTAGTTAATGCTGAAGGGGTTAATCTGCTGTTACTTTTAGATTTTGAAACAGTAATGGCAAACTGAAAAGCAGACAGTGTTGAATGCATGGTTGTTACCTGGGAATAATATGTTTCTTCACTTATGTACATCTGCGGACTTATTAATGCTAGTCAGGTTATGTGCAAGGATTCAAGAAAATTCTTTATTCCTCATTGACTCCTGACAGTTATTGTACCTAGGAACTGAGTAACGTGTTCTGAAGTGAGCAATTATGGAAATGTTTACTTCACTGGCTGCATGTAAATGTGTTCAGGGAATGTACCAGAATTTGTCCTTGGGGTATTTAATTCTCCTCAGGGCGATGAAAAGCAAATGATTTCTTTCTTTCCCTCATATTTTTAGTTTTATTTTTTTGTTGGTAGGGTTGTTTTTTTAATGATGAGTGTAGAGCAAAACATCAAAAACTGCCAAGTCTTAACAACCAAAACCCTGTAGTACTTCTAGTTCATTTCTTAAAGTGCTAGATACAGAGTGGCATATGCATGTTGTGAATTCTTGTCGCGAAACATACTCCATTTATAAAATGTTGTCTGAGTAAAACTGTAAATATATTCCTTTTTAGGAATGGCGTTGCGAAATGCTGTGTTTTATTTTTTTTAAATCCTTCCACGAGACCTGGGTCATTCTTAGGCCTCGTACACACGACCCGATCGTGTGTACAGGCTAGCAGACAGATTTCCAGCGGACAAATGTTTCTTAGCATGCTAAGAAACATGTCCGCTGGGAAGCTGTCCGGCGTACATGTCCGCTGGTTAGTACGTCTAACCAGCGGAAAGAAATCCCGCGCATGCGTCGAATTGATTCGACACATGTGTGGAAGCATTGAACTCGCCTGATAGAGAATGTCGGTGTTGTCTACGTCACCGCGTTCTCTGTCTGCGCGGATTTCGGTTTGATGGTGTGTACAGCCATCAGACCGAAATCTCCCAGCGGACATGTCCGATGAAAACGGTCCGGCGGACCGTTTTCATCGGACTGTCCGCTCGTCTGTACGGGGCCTTAGAGTCCTGAAAAAGATGCAATTGTTAATTAAATATTACATGCATGTGATTCTTCGTGATCAGGTTAACCATTGGTTCTTTGTAATCGGTAGTACCAACTTTTTCTAATTGGCCGAAGGTGGAAAGTGAGTAATCCTAAAGCAGAAATCCTGTTGTGGTTTTTCTTTTTTTTCTTCAGTTTTCTAGCTAGTCACGTGATGTCTTGGGATCCTCTTCTCCCTACATCAGGGTTGGGCAGTCTTTAGTACCGCATGGAGCTGCACTAATGGTTTAGACACCAGCGCAGCTCTCTCAGTATTGTACACAGGCATGCTGAGATTGTACACGGAGGTGCACGTGTGCCATGGTGTATAGTTGGAGGAAATAATGACAGAAAAGTTCTACAAAGACTATTGTCATAAAAAAAAATCACCTGTTAATGACTGTAAAAAAAAACAGGCTAATTGTTTTTTTGTTTTAAGTTCTTGTAAGTAACAAGCATTGGTCTAAACCAGGGGTCTCAAACACTCTAGCTGTTGCCAAACCTTAAGTCCCGTCATGCCTCTGCCTGTGGGAGTCATGCTTGTAACTGTCAGCCTTGCAATGCCTCGTGGAACTTGTAGTTTCAGAACAGCTGGAGGGCCACTAGTTTGAGACCCCTGGTCTAAACACATTTACGTGCCATATTTTTCTCGGTCTTATTCCCTTTCTGCCAAGCTGCAGACGGGATGCTGCAAATGTCACCTTTTTATCTTTTATGTTTTTTTTTGTCATTTCTAATATAATTTGAGGAACCTGGTTGGTACTGAGAAATCGTGTACTATTAAAGAGGAAAGTTTGCCCATTTGTCACCACTGCCACTAAATCTTAGAGTAAATTATTTTAAATGCCATTAAAGTTTGAGTTCATCATTCCGACACCTACGATTTCCTTGACGTTTCAGAAAGTTGCATCTCCACCACTTTTCATTAATGAGGGCTGTTTGCTGACCTTTTCTAGTCCAATTTCTAATTTTTATGTTTCACTTGAATATACTGTAGGTAGAGGTTTCATAACGCTGTGTTTATTTTCTTGCAGAGAATTGAGTTTTGTAGACATTACCTAACTCTTGATTTGTCACACTGGGATCAATAACGTTTCGCTGCTCTTAAACACACACAATCGCAAGGGAAACATAATAATTTTTTATTTTTTTTTATAAGTGCAGTAAAGTTAACGTGTTGTTGAAACAAAAACTCCTCTGACAGCTCTGTAATAAGTTCACTGAATCTGGCAAATCTATCTGTAACTTTAGAAGGAGCACACACTGTAGCATACACTGTTGCATCCTACATTTTCATTTTAATATTTCTGGTTTATCTTTAAGTAACAAGTTTTAATGGAATAATATGATGTTTTTACCGTATCGCATTCCGTGTACATTTCCAATGTTTGCTAGAGCATCATATCCAGCCTTAAAGGGGGTTGTAAAGGTTAGTTTTTTTTTATTTTCTAAATAGGTTCTTTTAAGCTAGTGCATTGTTGGTTCACTTACCTTTTTCCTTTGATTTCTAAATGTTTTTTTCTTTGTCTGAATTTCTCACTTCCTGTTTCGCCTCAGTAAGCTTACCCCCATCATCCGAGTCCTACTGGCTGGGAGTTGGTCAGCATGCTCACCCCCTACCTTGGAACCACATTCTGCGGGCGTCTCCCCGCACTGATGTAGTCCCAAGGGAGGGGGTGAGCATGCTGACTAACTGCTCGGATGAGGGGGGTAAGCTTACTGAGGAGAAACAGAAAGTGAGACATTCAGACAAAGAAAAAAACTTTTAGAAGGAAAATCAAAGGAAAAGGTAAGTGAACCAACAATGCACTAGCTTAAAAGAACCTATTTAGAAAATAAAAAACAAACTTTTACAACCCCTTTAAAGTTTTAATTCTGCAGGCTTATTGAGGCGACCCCCCTCAAAATCCTATTTCATTTTACATACTTTGTCTTAGACTGATTATTCAGCTGAACGTTAATGTTTGTTGCTGTCCTGTCTACTGCTGACCTTTTTAGAGTTTATCAAATGCTGTATCCTACTGTATATGTATATCTCTGGAAAGAAAAAAAAAAAGTCAATAGTGCCAGCAGGCAACACTTAAATTTAAAAGTTTTTATTTTATCTATAGCTAGTTAATTTCAAACCCCAATGAGGATGGCTATAGATGGGTACATTCAGTATGATGGATGGGTAGGCTTTTGGCAGTCCTCGAAAGTGCTATGGCCCATCTTGGAGTACCATGTCAATAGTACAGTAAACCATTTTTCTTACTCTTCAGTAAGTGGTCATTCTCATTGACTGGTCCTGTTGTCCAGAGCAGTGTTTCTCAACTCCAGTCCTCAAGGCGCCCCAACAGGTCATGTTTTCAGTATCTCCCTCAGATGAAACAGCTTTGTTAATTATGAAGGCAGTGAAACTGATCAAATCACCCGTGCAAAATAATGGAAAGCCTAAAAACATGACCTGTTGGGACGCCTTGAGGACTGAAGTTGAGAAACACTGGTCCAGAGCATGTCCAATCTTTGGAAGTGTCCATTTTTGTTCCCCAGGGCATCTCTAATTATGGCAGTTTTTTGCCTGAACATGGCACTGGTCAGTCATATTTGATGCAGGGTTGGGCTGTTTACAAACATTTTAAGTCTGTGGAGAAAACTTGCCACAAAGTGTGCACATGAGGTTCCCCTTTATTATCTGCTGTGTATACATGCATTGATGTGATGAGGAGGAACAGCTGAACATAATTCTCTAACAGAAGAATGTGGATGAATGTAAGGGTCTATTCATATGGTTCTCTGTGGTGTTTTTTTCTTTATTTTTTTCCAAAAATGTGATTAGGGAATACTCAAACAGGGAACTCTGGATTTCACAAATTGAGTTCTGTGAGCTTATGGGGGTCATTTGACCATTATCTTATAGGAGACTTTCCATATTGTTTAAAGCAGAGAATATGTTCCATATTCATGCAGCAAAACGTATGCATGTTGCTGTGCAAAAATACATTTCAAGCAGAAATGCCATTCTTTCCTAAGCACTGCAGTTTTGCATGAAAAGGGAAACTACATGTGCCTATTTGCATCTATGTGTTACCACTCATGCTGCAACACATAGAAAACAGTGTGTATCCAGCCTTAATGTTTTATTTTCCAATGAGTCCTAATTTAACTTGCTATTTTTCTTGATCTTTAACAGCCCAAACTTTTAGTCTTATTGTAATGTAAAGTCTATTGCTCTGACATGTCTTTATTAATGACTGCAGTGGTTTATCACAATCTATAGCAGGTGATGGGGCTGCCTTTCAAATGCATCTTGGGGGCTTTAATGTCATCAGGCCTTTTCCTTTGCCTTACATAAAAGGCTTTTTTGAAGAACTTGTGGGTTGTGATGCAACATGTAAGGGGGAGTCAGTGATGTAAGCAGGAAGTGGGCAGACACTAGGCTGAGCGTTGGCATTCCTGGAGTATAGATTCCTTAAGGGGATATGTAAGAGTACATACAAAAACAGGATTTCTGTATTAACACGTGTTTGTTTTGAGCTGAAAATGATGGATAGCCTAAAGGTGGATTTTAAAGCTATTGTTGAGTTAAAGGGAAAGGGTCGTATTTTTGCGATTTCAAGGTGAAAAGTAAAGTTGAAATAAAGAAGGTGAAAGAGTGAATGCAATGGTTTAACACCTTAAGCCTAACTGAGTCTGGACTGGCAAAAGGGTGTGAGACTTCAAGCTTCAATGTCTCTTTTACTTCCTCTCCTGGTCTTCCTTCTGCCCCAGGGGAAGAGCCCCCCCTATAGGGGTCCCTCCAGATGACTGGACCCTGGAATTGGCTCCTGACGGCCACGCTCTTGAGTATTTATGGGTTGTTTCTTCACCCTCTGGGCCTCGCCTTCCCAGGGATTGATGGAAATATTCAGGCTGAAGCCTCCGTTACTCCACTCCTAAGTTCCAGAACTATCTAGCGAGTTCTAGAAGCCAGGGGGAGGTAACCGAGCTACAGCCTTTGCAGCACTGCACAGCCCAAAAACAAATTTGCTTATGCTCTTCTGCTACAGAGGAGCCAAACTAAATTTACCTACACTAGCAACTTAGGAGGGTGCTACATTCATAATCAGATTTGTTTCTGCTCTATCTGTAATTTTATAAATCATGCTGCCCATGAAATTAAGATTTTGTTTGTTTGTTTTAATTTTAGGCTTTAAGTGTGCTTAAAGAGCCCAGTTCCAGTGTAAGCTTTTGGCTAAACCCGGGAAGAGTTCATTTCTGTCAGTGACTCTGTTGGGAGAAGTTCTCCTCGCTTTCTTTGTGTAAAAAAAATCAGAGTAACCGTTGTCATTGAAACGGGAGGACTGAGGCAGCTAAATAACCTTGCAGTCTGTATCCCCACCAGGCGCATTACCAATTCATTATTTTCCTGACCAAAAGTAAGAGAAAATCTATCCAATGGCATCACAGACCAAAGTAAAAACCTAACAAGGGTTAATCTCTTCCCCAAACTGTTAAAAACAAAACAAACAGTTTGGCTTGGTGTTGGGTGTATCTTGTGTATCTGTGAACATCTAGTGGTGTTTAAGCTATCAGACTTTTACAGTATACAGTGGATCTTATCTTATCTTTATGGAGGCATGTGTTAATTGAAATATTTACAACCCCCAAAAAGTAACATCACACAAATATAGAAACTGTCATTGCCATTGTATTGTTGAAAGTTTTATGAGGCTACCAGCATTGTCCTTCCTTCATTACTTGATGAGCCACTAACCTGGGACAAGCATGTGAGGAACACTGATTACTCATACTTTTTCTGGGGCTGTAATACAGTAAGTAATGAAATGAGGATGACAACCCTGTAGCATGCATCTTGCTAAACAGATAAGCAATGGTAGTTCGCACATTCCTTTCTTGGCACGTTTACTTTAACCTTTTTTACTGCTTAGTACAAATCGAAAGAACTGCAAGAGATGCTTTATGTAAAAAAAAAAAAATCCAGGAATCGAGTTGCAAGGATTATTAAAGGGGACTCAAATGTGCAAACAAGCCCAATATTCCCACCTTATTATAGTCGCAGTGTTCTATGAAAAAATACATTGATCAGCCATACCTTTATGTCCACTCACCTAATATTGGGTAGGCCCCCCCTTTTTACCATCAAAACAGCTCTGACTCATCAAGGCATGGACGCCACTAGTTATGCTGTGGTATCCTGTACCAAGCCATTGGTAACAGATACTTTTTAAGTCATGTAAGTTCCAAGGTGATGCCTCCATAGAACAGACTTGTTTGTTCAGCACATCCCATTGATCAGGGATATGCACTTAGTGGACCTCCAGCTGTTGCATAACCACAAGTCCCATGCGGCATAGCAAGACTCTGACAGTCACAAGCATGACACCGAGGCAGAGGCATGATAGGACTTGTAGTTTTGCAACAGCTGGAGGTCCGCTAATTGCATATACCTGCCATAGATGCTCAATTGGATTATGATCTAGAGAATTTGAAGGCCAAGTCAACATCTCAAACTCGGAATCCACAAACCATTCTTAAACCATTTTTATAGTGTGGTGCAAGGTGCATTATCTTGCTGAAAGAGGCCGCTGCTATTCGGGAATGCTGGTTCCATAATGGGTGTACTTGGTGAGCAACAATGTTTATGTAGGTGGTACATTTCAAGTAACAACCAAACAAATGTCAGAACCCAAGTTTTTCCAGCAGAACATTGCCCAAAGCATCACACTGCATCAGCTGACTTGCCTTCTTCCCAAGCTGTATCCTGGTGCCATCTGTTCCCCAGGTAAGAGACATCGGCTATCAACCTGATGTAAAAGAAAATGCGATTCTTCCCACCAGGCCATCTTCTTCGAATGCTCTGTGGTCCCGTTCTTTTGCTGGCATGCCCATAGTAGGCGCTTCAGCTGTGGACACAGATCAGCATGGGCACTCTGATCGACCTGTGGCTCTGCAGCACCATACATGGCAAACTGTGATACCCATTTTTTCTGATTTCATAACTTCAGCTTCTGGGACAACATAATTACTTGCTGCCTAATATAATAAAACCTTGGATTGCGAGCATAATTCGTTCCAGAAGCATGTTTGTAATCCAAAGCGAATTTCCCCATAAGGAATAATGGAAAATTATAGATTATTCTTTCCACAACCATTTATTCATAGGTCCTTCAGTTTATAGTCCATATAAAAAGATTACAGCATTGTGATAGGTTGTGTAACTGTAAAATGTCCATCCACAAATGGAAGCCTCCACAAGGGGATTAGAAAACAAATTCAGCAGGAGCTACAGAGTATAAAAGAGAAAACCTCCAAGTGTAGCAATATGGTTACATTTAATGAAGGTGCAACATTTAGAAACTCACATGGTTGATGATTAAAAGAGGCACATCTAAGTAAGCAGGCAACCTGGGTAAAGCTTTCCACAAAGACCACCCTCAGCACTGCTGGCTCTTACCGCTGTCAGTGTGCAATCGTGACCGGGAAGACTACCCTGAAAGCAAGGCTTGAATCGCTCGTGGAGCCCAGTGTGGAAGGGAAGACGTTGATGGCGGTGTGGAGAATGGTCTATGTGGACACGTCCACACGTCCAACATTTAGCACTCGCAACCATGTGTGTTGCTAAATGTTGGACCGTCATTAAATGTAACCATATTGTTACACATAGAGGCACCTCTCTTCTCTTTTATGCTCTGTTGTGACCTGATGCTACTTTTTATATCAAGACATCAAGTCAAATTATATAAATTCTCAGGATCTACATCACAACGATGTTGGAGGGGTTGTGGCGAAGTTGGTTCTATGGCCCATATTTGGTGGACCTGCCCTAAAATAAGAAGATATTGGAGGGAGATCAGACAAAAAATCCGAGAAATTACAAATAATGAACTTCCGGATGACCCATGGGTATGCGTACTGCATGGATCCCGAATCCCAACAAAACAATATTTGTAGACTTTGGTCCCACAACTATTGAACGCGGCAAAACATCAGTGCGTAATTGTCAGGGAACAGAGAGCCCATCATTGAGAGGGTGGTGTAACAGAGTAGAGGAAATCTATAACCTAGAATATTTAAGATATAGAGACGAAGAGAAATGGGAAGAATTTGAAGAGAAGTGGGAGAAATGGAAAATGTTCAAATATAGAAATGGATATGCTGAAGCTATGGGCGTATAACGCATTGACTGGGGGCTTGGGCTATCACTGGGTATGACCGGGCTAGGCTCGCAACCGGGACCACCAGCGGGGGGAAGATCGTGCGGGTACAATCGAGCCCGCGCGTTTTCTCTCATGCAGTCCGGTGAGAGCCAGGGCGCAAGGAGATAGAGATATAATCTGTTGAGGGGAGGTATAGTGAGATAATGGCACCGAAACTATGAAAAGGAAGGTGGCAAGCGGGGTCTGGGTGGGGGAGGAAGGGGGAGGGGAAGAGAGGGTATTTATTTTCCACTCAGATTCGGATTGTTGTGATGTTCCTTTGTAAATTAAAATGAATGAAGAAAAGGAAAAGAGAAGAGGAGAAAGAAAAGGGAAAAAAAAGGGAAAGAAAAAAAAAGGAGAAAGGAAAAAAGGAATTCGAACATTTACTAAAATGAATATGAACCACTTATGATGCGATACCATAGAGGAGATGATATCGGCAAGTGAAGTGTAGGCCAGGAGCGTGGTCCTCTCCTTGTCTTTTAGATTTTTTTTATCTCTGGTTGAGTCTGAAGTGAAAAAAAAAGACATCAAGTCAAACTGTATGAAGAAATGTTGCTTGTTTGGCAAAACGCTTTCAAACCAAGTTACTCTCAAACCAAGTTTTTACTGTATATCTCACCCTCTTTCAGGTGCCATTGTAACAAGATGATCAATGTTATTCCCTTTACCTGTCAGTGGACATAATGGTGTAGCTGATCAGTGTATGTAAATCGAGATTGGCTTGGGCGTGTTCGAAAATCCCACATGTCCGATCCCGCCAGGAGGCCGACACTCCACACGGCTAATCACAGGCATTAAGACATGTCCCAATCTGTGCAGCTGCGAACCAGGAAATGTCTCACTACCCGTCATTAGCCACGTGCAGTGTCAGCCTACTGGTGGGATCGGGCATGTGGGATTTTGAACACACCCGAGCCCATCTCTATATGTAAATATTCTGTACTACTTTAGTCTATTTCTCATTTCACCATTCAGACACTCATACAGGCACACACAAAAATCTTTCCACAGAGTTTGGCAAATTTCTTCTGCTTTGATATCAAAGGATAAGAGTTGGTATAGCAAAACCATACATACTGATATAATGCAACTTCAATTACTTCTAGCTATTGCCTTGCACAGACTTCAGTGCCACCCCCTTTAGTTTTTTCTATATTGTCTGATTGTTTTGATCTATGAACGGTTATTGATGGTACACTGTACTTATGCGGTCTGCTTGGTTTATCGCTCTTTCCAGAAAATCTATAGTATAGCGGTACCTATGTAGATTGTAAGTATGCGTTCTACCCTTTGGTTGTATGAGTCAAGTTTGCTCTATTGTACAGGTCTTTTGAGTATAGTAACCAGTAAGTAATGTAGCCTGTATATAACATGCTCTCACCACTTATGCATTGTTGCAGAAAGTATGACTTTCATTTGATAATTATTCGTTGTGGTTCCACTTCTCAGGGAGAGCTTCTTGAAATCCATCAGTTTTTCAGAGAAGCACCACTCAAGTTCCTTTGCTGACATTGTGTTTTTTTTTTTTTTTCCCTCTCCACCCCCCCTCACTTCTCCAGCTCATCCCCTTTATCGACAAGCTCATCAGTGCCAGAGCTCTTCAGTATTCCACTCCTGTCTTTTGTGAAGTGATTTTGCCCAGACACGTCTGGCTCAGGGTGAAGTGCCCTCCCCTGAGAGCACACTCTGCAGCCCCAGGTCGCCAGCGCCATGAATGCATTATTATCCCAATTTCCATCCTGTTGCCACGGCAGCACTTTTGGAGCTGCTGGGTTATTAAGTCGTACATCACTAATACCCTGATATGCGCAGAAGTTGGATTTAATATCGGCCTTTGATCAGATTACTCTCCAACAGTCAGCTGTCATTACAAAATTCCTTTGCTTGTTATGTTCTGAGCTTCGGCCTGTGTGTCTGTTTAGAAATGAGTGACAAACCTGAGACGCAGGTAATTTCAGGCTGGAGACATCCTCGGCACAGACTAATCTATTTAGCTGACCTTTCCTGAGATTTGTACATTGTAGCATCTCTGTGTACATTTTTATAACAAATACACCTTTTATGCCTTCTTGGCTGAGTGATACTTTGTTTAAAAGTGTCTGTCTTTTTTTTTTTCCTCATCCAAGTCCTCGGGTAATGTATAAAACATGGTGCTTCAGGTAGAGATGAAGGGTAAACTGATGTCCCCCTAAATGGCCAGCCTGTGTATGCACCTAACACTTCACTGAGCAATCTGTCAACATGTCAGCAACACATGTTTTATAAAAAGCCTCCAGTGGGAGCAAAGGCTCCTGCCAGGGCTTAGGAAATGCTTTGAATTCAGCAGAATTCTATTGCTAGAGCCCCCAGAGGTTCCTTTTACAATGCCTACATTTCAGAAATTTGAACTCGGGACCCTTAGGGGGTTCTCTCCGAATGCCTGAAAATGTAGAGTTATATTGTTGCGTGTCCCCAAGCGGTCTTTACTAATACCTGAATTCGGAGAAGCTGGAAATTACAGAGCTCCCCAGGGGGAGCTTTATCCACACCAGGAAGAAGAGAATAACTCTGCAGGGATATTGCTTAATGCATTGCTGAAATAAAAGAATTTGAGAGAGATGTGTTGAAGTGTTTTTTTTTTTTTTCCTCCCTCTCTCTCTCTCTCTCTGGCCACTCCTTCAGCTTAGCAGAGTCCTTAAAGACAAAGTCAGAGTCTAGAAGCAGCTGGGCATTTTTAATGAAAATTTTCAGCCTGGCTTTTGAAACAGTCAGAAGTCTGATGCCCCCATGAATATAGTTTTCTTTTGAAGGATGCAAGAATTATCTTTTTCTTTCCTTTTTTCTTTTTCTTATATTTTATATGATGCCAGATATTTCACTTTTGACCCACAACCTCTTTTTTACCCCATTCTTCATCAATGTGCCCTTGTTGGGTTGTTTATGGATATTCCTTCATGCTTTAAAGGGGTTGTAAAGGTTTTTTTTTTTTTTTCTAAATAGGTTCCTTTTAAGCTAGTGCATTGTTGGTTCACTTACCTTTTCCTTCGATTTCCCTTCTAAATGTTTTTGTTCTTTGTCTGAATTTCTCACTTCCTGTTCCTCCTCGGTAAGCTGTTCTAGCTGACTAACCACCGCTCAGATGATGGGGGCAAGTTTACTGAGGAGAAACAGGGGGCCAGATTCATGTAGAATTACGGCGGCGTAACGTATCCCGTTTACGTTATTCCGCCGCAAGTTTTCAGCGTAAGTGCTTGATTCACAAAGCACTTACCTGTAAACTTGTGGCGGCGTAGCCCGCCTAATTCAAATGGGGCGTGTACCATTTAAATTAGTCACAAAATATTCCAACTGCACACCTTCCAGGAAAATGGCCAATAAGTAAAAGGGTGCTGAAACGATCACCAGCTGGGAACCGGAAAGCAAATCATGTACACATATTCGCCAGCACACCAAGGATCATTGAAAAAACGTCCAAAAATGTAATGCATAATAGCGATCCAAAAAGCAACGTTTCGAGGTCACGCAGGACCTCTTCGTCAGGCAAAACGAAGAGGTCCTGCGTGACCTCGAAACGTTGCTTTTTGGATCGCTATTATGCATTAAATTTTTGGACGTTTTTTCAATGATCCTTGGTGTGCTGGCGAATATGTGTATACCATTTAAATTAGGCGCGTTCCCGCGCCAAACGTGTACTGCGCATGCTCCGTTTTGAAATTTCCCGCCGTGCTTTGCGCGAAATGACGTCACCCGACGTAATGTTTTGAACGGCGACGTGCGTTACGTACTTTCGTATTCCTGGACGACTTAAGCAAAAAAAAAATTGAAATTCAACGCGGGAACGACGGCCATACTTTAACGTGGGCTGTCTAATTTGACACCACCTAAATAGCAATCGCAACTTTACGACGGGAAAAGCCGACTAGCGACGACGTAAGAGAATGCGACGAACGCGCGTACCTTCGTGGATCGCCGTAAACGGCTAATTGGCATACCCGACGTGGAAAACGACGCAAACTCCACCCAGCGGGCGCCGAAGTATTGCATCCTAAGATCCGAAGGCGTACGAAGCCGTACGCCTGTCGGATCTTAGCCAAATGCCGTCGTATCTTTGTTTGTGAATTACAAATAAAGATACGACGCGTCAAATTTGAAAGTACGCCGGAGTATCAGCAGATACTCCGGCGTACTTTTTCTGTGAATCTGGCCCAGGAAGTGAGAAATTTAGATGGGAAATCAAAGGAAAAGGTAAGTGAACCAACAATGCACTAGCTTAAATGAACCTATTTATAAAATTAAAAACGAACCTTTACGACCCCTTTTAACCTCTTTATTTTAATGCTAGATTACCTTTTATCATCTTATACCTTATGTATCTCTCATCACTGTGCCTGTTTTTGTTTATGCATCTTTTAGGTTTCTTCTAAACTTGACATGGTCTTGCATTCATAATTAGCCTTTCGGCATAGTTATTTTAACACAAAACCAAAACCTGGGTTTATGGAATGCAGGCGCCATTTGATGGTAAATTTTGAAGAAGGTAATTATGCAAACCACAGTGAACTCTTATGTCCTGAACAATATCCAAATGTAGAAAAAAACAAACAATTTTTCTGCCTTTCATTTTCTTTCTCACAAGAAATAAAAGCATGCACTAAGGCAAAGGCACAAAGCGTGGAGAGTCACATATGCTCAGATCTTATTAAAGGAGCTTATTTTGGTATTGACTTTTCTGATGATTCCTAGTGATGTCCTTTGACTCTGTCACCTGACCCCATCAGGGGAGAGCCTGGGCTGTAGGCTCATGTTTGCTTTCTGCTCTCCGGGGACCAAACTGGGACTCCAGCCTTTTTCATTTACAGACAAAGACAAGTGAGAGCTCTCTGACAAAAGAAACAGTCTAGTTTAAAACTGTTCCAGCTGTTCCTGCTCTTAACTAAAACAAAAACGTACAGTTTTTTTTACCTTCCCCCTCATGTTTACGATGGAAACTTCTGCTAAGTAACATCAGACTAAGTGGGGAAGTACATCAATGTTATGTGCTCTGGATGGCTTTTATGTGGTCTTTTCACTGCGCCGTGCTAGTGATTGTACTCTTCATTACATTGCAAGAAAGAAATATTTGCTGCAAGAAAGTTTACTGGTGGCTGTGGGTAAAATGAAAGGGTCTTTTATTTAGGTAAAAAGATGGTCCATCGGTATCCTAATTTGTTACAGCTCCTACGTGTAGGCTGGGTTAGCTATACTCGTGCTGAAATATTCAAGTCCTTTACAAAATCAAATCACAGCTGAACTATGGGGAAACCCCTAAATATAGAGCTGAAGTACATTGGGGCTCCTGGCAAAGGATTTGTGTTGTTGTCTATCCAGTCCTGAGATTGAGATGACCCAGACAGTATAACTAGACTGGTAACATTCTTTCTCTGCTGCAGTTGTTTAGTACAGCTAGGTTTCCTCACTGCTCCCAGATTGTGACTGGACAGTGAAGGAGAAGCAGCAGACTGATGAGCTTGTTTCTCGGTCACTCTGCGCTCCCTTTTTTTTTACTTGGCACTGCAGCATAAATGACTGGCGTCTTGTGTTGCATCTCCCTCTCCCGGTGTAAACTCTGCTGTACAGGGAATTGCAAAAGCATTATGCCAAATAAAATTCAGATACTGCAGACATAAATAAAGTAGTAGAACAGAATACCCAGTCAATACATGAAATGTGCTGTGCGAGTAAGCGCAGCAAGAATAAATGAGCTTGCCTAGCTAGTCACACAGCTAGTATGCATGCTGGAGTAAGTTGAGGGTGTGGGTGAAGAACGCCACAGCCAATGCAGTGTCAGTCCATTGATGTCAGTGGGTGGCCATGCCCCAAACATTACTATATTACTTTTTTTTTTTACTGTAAAAGACTGAAATATTTTAAATCCTGCTAGTTTTATCTTTAGCAGTGCATAGTTTGCATATAGTAATGTGAACAGGACAAACGTCAGAGGTTATAATACACATAGATATTCAAAGAAGGCCTATGAGGTCCTTTTCTTTGGCTAATGAAGTTTCACTTTATTTTGAACCACCACTATTGAGATCAGAAAACCAAGTACTAATGATATGCTTATTATTTTGTTTCATTCGTTCACATAACTCGGGTATTTAATGAGGACAGCAATATGGCATTCTGTACTGATATTGGCATAACTGTAAAACTGGTTAGGGACATATGATTTTAGCTAGAGCATTATGCCCATTTAAGTGAAAACAAATATATTTAAATTTGTATGCATCACTGCATCTTTGATATCCTTTAGCTAAAGTCAAATGCTTTCTGCATGTGCAACTAATGAAAATGAGAATACATTTCCTCTGAAAATGATGTGGTCGTTCAAAGACTTTGCACTGAGCTGCTCTTAGTGGTAACCACATTTCTCGCCACCTCACCAACCTCCATCATCCAGCTTTAGGATATTGAGGGTCCATTCATACCTATAATTCTTTCATGAGTTCTGAATTGATTGTGGCTGCTCAGAAATAAGATTGTAGACTAGTGTTCTCCACAGCTTCATCTATGGATGTTCATTACTGCCTCACTCTGTTTTGTTCAGCATTTTAAATAGGTCTCTAAATAATATTGTTTTTTACAGTATTCAAAAAGTAGTATTAAAAAGCATATACCCCATAGATTTACATTTCTTACAGGTTTTTCCACTTGCACCAAAAATGAATGCAAGTTTGGATTAACTACCAGAGGATGTAAAACAAGCTGGGGTGGGTAAAGGTGTACTTTTGTAACATTTCCGAAAACAAACCTTAAAAGCAGGAGAATTGTTTAGTGTCCCCTTCAGGCCTCATGCATGCTGGGCATTTTAATCACTACTTTTAGAGGTGTCTAGAAGATGGTGTGAGTAGCAAGTATGTGTTACATGCAACATACTGGTCTCTACTGGGAGGGAGGCAGCTTCATTTGCTGCCCTCTTCCTATAAACTGGTAATGGTTAATCCGGCATACTCTCCCATGTCAATCTTTCTCCTTAAAGCTGAACTCTGAGAAAAGCAAATATTGTACACAAGTGGAATGAGTGTTCTTGCATATTATGTTCTTGCATAAGCTTTGTGTATTTATTTTAGTTCTGTGCAGTAATCCAGTTTGAAACATTGCCTCTATGCAGGAGCTTCCTGTACTAGGACTGGTTCCTGCAGCTCTTTCTCCTTATGGAGGGTGACTGGTCTTGTACCTGCCCCTTCCTGTAGATTTTTTTTTTTTTTTTACTGGAAGCCTATAAGGGAAGAACTCTTTTGCTCCCTCCTAAACCTCTGCTCTTCGCACAGGCTATGCGCAGCACAATTGAATGTCCCCACTAGTAATATTTGGGTTTGCAAATGCATGCACACAACGTGAAGATGGTCTTTGTAGAAGTTGAATATATTTTAATATTTTTTGTGCCGGTAGTTGAGTTTTAATGTGAATGTAAAGTCAGAACTTTAAACTGACAAATCATTTTACTTTCGTGCACACATTTTGGTGCAGTGCAAATAGGTACAAAAAGCATCAATTGTGAAACATTTTGGTATTTTTTGCCTTGATAATGTTTTGCCTGAGATTTAGGACTCGCTCACACTAGAATGCTGTGCTGTAAACCGCAATTCATGCCAGTGACCTGCACTCCATTAAAATCACACTGCCTATGCAATCTGCAGCGGCTGTCGGTGAAAAGGTAATTACACTCCAAATGCAGGTCGCAAACGCTGTGTGTTTGCCCACACCAGATCTCATTGTGCAAATGTACCATACAATCCGGTTGCTGTGAATTTCCAAAAGTAGTGCATGCACTACTTTTGGTGAAATGCAATTTCAGCCCATTCAAAGTAATTGGGCTGATATCTCCCTGCACAGAACTGCATGTGAATCTCACAGGGACACACAGCGTGACCCTGTCCGATTCACATTCAGTTCCTAGCGTGAAATGGGTCCTTAGAGGTAGGATTTACCTTTTTTAGGTTTATTGTCGCCACTTTAAATTGGCATTAAACCCTTGCATATACTCAGTTGAGTGACTGAACTCAGGCGATATACACAGAAATGAAACACATCCTCCTACATAAATTTTACTGGTTTATCTGAAGTCTTCTCTTCATCAGTTCAAAGACAAATTTATAAAGCTTGTTAGAGCTTTCAGAAAAAAGGGGGTGGGGAGCTAAAATTTCACAATGCAGAGCTCAGTAAGGCAAGCTCTAATGGCTGATTTGGGGGAAAGGGCACACCCCCTGCACACAGGAACAGAGCTGGACCTCCCTTCCCTGTCACCTGTTTTCTCTTGGTGTCACAAAAACTTGTCAGAATTGGTTCATGCTGATAGAGGAACGAAGCGGACAAAATGACACTTGGTGCTCTTAATTGATACAAATACACACTATAGAAGGATATGTTTTATTAATTTTTCATGTCTGAGGTTTACAACCACTTTAGAGAATTTTAGAGAATCCGATTCTTGTATAGTGAAGTCAAAAGGAATTGCAACTTGATCCTGTTGCCAGATTATTCCCATAAGATTATATGTGCATTTATCTGTCAAAGCCTCCCTTGTGTAGACATCCAAAAGACAGAGACTGCCGCTGGTTATTGCCATCTTGGATGTGATGTCATCTGCCTTAGCAGGCTCAAAACTGTCACTCAGGTGACACTGCATAGTTTTCCCCTCTGATCATTTCCTGGCAGCTATATAAGACAGAAGAAGAAAAAGAGCTGTGACTTGCATGGAGGGAGGGGGCTCCAGGCCCCTCCTGGAATTTTATCAAATTCAAAGGCACATTACAAGTGAATAAAAAAATTATAGAAAGGAAAACCACCTCACATAAGCACTTTAAAATATAAAATGTTTCTGTGCTTTAAACTGCAATTTTAAGTTTTTTTAAGGTGACGGGACTCTTTAAAAATAAAATTTTGTGTATAATTCTATGTATTGCATAAAGGGTTTGGTTCAGTTGGTGACCATTCATTTTTCAAATACATTTAGGACATTTGTTATCAACATTAATTTGAACCAGAAGCTAATGTACCTAAACAAAAAAGGTGAAGCCTTCCATATATACATGACTGCTAAGCTTATGCTGTATTACTCCTTCAGTGTAGTCGGCCTTATGTGTGGAACCAGTAGAATTCCCCATGCTCTAATGATATTGGTTTCTGATTTATTCAGAAAAGGTAACAAAATGAAAACACTGTAACCATTGTTAGGCAGCCCATACATTAGAGTGGGAATAAACACCCATGTATGATGCTTACCTACAGGTAAGCTTATAATGAGGCTTAGCTATAGGTGCAGTAAATATCCCCTCACCTTTTAGGAGATATTTACTTTAGATGCAGCCGGTGATGTCAGTGGCACATGCACTCTGGAGGAACTGCATACCTGTGTGCTGTTCCTTCAGAGCCGTTCCGTAAATAGCAACTCCTTCATGCATGCATGGAAAGTCTGGATGGCTGCACACCAAACTGAGACCCAAATGCTTTTATTCAAATAAAACCATGAGGAGCACTACATGTCCAAGCAAGGGAGGAAAGCTGTTCACCCTGTAGTGAGGATATCATGCTGTTGGAGGTGGCTCACCTGTGAGCAGCGTAGACCTTTTTGTTTCCTGCACGCATGCACGAGAGTGACGCAATCGCCTGCTCGGCCATTCATATCACCAAAGCCCGCAAACCCGGAAAGAAGACCAGGTGAATATGGAATTGCCTTCAGTGGGGACGGCGTGCCATTGGAGGGTTTTATTTTCAGGCAAGTCCGTCGTAATGTGCTAGTATGCAGTGCATTCCTAGCATTATAACTTAAACTGCCCGGGGCCCAATTTATTTATTTATTTTTATGCTGTTTACTAGCACTTTTTTGGTTTAACCAGCACGTTGAATTAATAAATGTATCCACACATTTTGAGGAGAATGGGGGAATCCTCTCACTGAGCTATTTTATTCTGACAGCTGGGAGATTTCCCTGCCGTCAAAATACATTGTTCAACATTCATAGTCTGCAGCACTGAACTAGTGAGGAAAATCCAACAGGGTGGTTTTACAGAAGTTGACTGGTCAATAGACTTCTGTACAACCACAATGCCAATACATGGATCGAAATTGGCTGGTTCCTATTGAACCAGACAAATTTTAATCCATGTATGGCCATCTTAATTCCTTAATGAATAAATGTAATTAACTCGGACAATGTAAGAATCTTCCATGATTCTGTGCTCCAGGATTACCAAAGCTGTACTGAATACTTGGTAGATAATCTAGTAGTAACCATGCTATGAAAATGGGATGGGGTTGTACACATTAAATTGAATCTAGATGCAATTATTTGTATTCATTAAAATTAGATTTGATAAATGTGAGTTGCCTATGTTCAGTAACACTTCATAGGAGGGAGAATAGCAACATACCCAAGTTCACAGGGACAGGTAAATTGAATACAAATCCCTTCCACCACTCATATTACCCATACCACCTCCTGGGGTTCTTGTGTTTTCAAAGTACATAAATGACGCAATCGAAAATATGAACAAATCTCCAGCTGAAAATCTTGTCAACTTGGATTAAACCTTGAATTTTGTAGATCGATTGGCTTATTTCTGTGTGTGTTTTTAGGATCAATAAAGAGAGGGTGTATACGTTTTGCATGCTGCTGAAAAGTGGGAAATCACTGTTGTAGTCAGGCACATTTGTGTGTTTGGATTGTCGACACGCCATCTGTATTATTATAATAAGGTTTCCATTTCTCTGGCTCCCTTACAACACTAGTCTGATTATCTTCATCTGACACTCGTGCTAATTTTCTGATCACAGGGTTCAATAACTCCTCCGTGTCAAGGAAATTCCACATCAATTTGTCATTCCCTCAGCCACAATACTGGTCATTTTTTCCCCTTTATGTTCTTTCTTCTTGGAGTCTCCAGCAAACAGTTCCACAGATGTGGCTGCTAACAATGGGATATGGAGATAGCTGTCGTGCATAAAACACATTTAGTTAAATATACAATGCTGTAGATGGTATCTTGGGGACATGCTTGGAATCCCTCGATGGATTTTAAGACATTGTAAATATATTCCACTGACAAACCTCCCTATCAAATGGGCACCGCTTCCTATTTCATCTCAGAATAAAGCTGAAAAAAATGCTGGTACACATGAATATCTATGCAAAGCATCCCTCCACATTCCCTCCCATAGGCAGGTTCTAAACAGTTTTGTATACAAGGCTACTACAAATAAGTCTACATCTTATTATAACAAGACATACCTTTTACTTTGCACGGCTTGGAGTTTTTTTTTCCCTCTGCTTTCTGAAGCGTAAATATTTTTACTTCTAGCATTTTTTTAATTGATGCCCAGTAGATAACTAGCCTAAGTGTACATATCACAAACCAATGGTTTTACTGACCATTATTGTTAATCTGTTTCATTTTTTGATTTGCAAATTAGCAGGTCAAAATTAATAGGCATAAGATATCTTCACTTATTATCACAGGATTCCACTTATTTGTTTTCCTTTTTCTGTGATAAGCAGATTTTTCTTATTGATTTAATTTATTACTTCCCATCTAGGGAGCTAAAGAAAATATATATATATATATATATATATATATATATATATATATATATATATATATATATATATATATATATATTTTTTATATTAAGAAACGCATTTGTAAACATAGCTGTGTAGAAAACACAAGCTGTCAATCTATATTCTAAGAAAATGTAGGATTATACAGATAAGCTCTTCTTTCCCTGCACACTTCAAAAATGCTAATGAAGAATGTTATTGTTTTGTGGTTGAGAGACGTTCCATGCACAATTATGGCTAAATATTGAAGAACCGAATCTTGCTTTCTCAAGCCAGACATCCAGATTGTGCATTAGAAATGGTCACATGAATACCTAATATGATGACAGATGTGGTCATCTTATGACTGTGTTCTACTCCGACAATTCAATAACCTGTTGTAGGAGATCAGACAGTGTTTGGCTGTGAAGTTGGTCCATCTTTACTGTAAGGATAACTGATTGCCATTGCACCATATTTACTTTCACACCCAGAAGATGTAATGAGACTTGTAATTGAAAATAGTCTAACAGAACATTTGTTGTCACCCATTGTAATCAAAGGGCTTCTAGCCTATGTTTTCTATTGCTTTGCCCTGGGCAATAAGAAACCTGTAAGGTTTTTCTTAAAGCGGAGGTTCACCCTAATAACATGTATATCTGACCAACTCCCTTACAGTCGTAACAAGTACTGTCCGTAATTAGGTTTTTTTTTTTGTTATGCTTTACGTACCTTGCAATCCATTTTTTCAATCTACTTCTCCCCGCGGGAGTAGGCGTTTCTATGCCTAGGGGGATTGTCATCTGGGAGGTCGCCCAGATGATTGACGTCTGTTCGCCCCGGCAGATAAGGCCCCGCCCCCCGCATTGCGTAGGTGCACACGAGTTACGGGGCTTCCGAAAAAAGCCGAACATGCAGGGCGCAGGCGCCGTATAGAGCCGACTCACATCTCTGCATGTTCGGCTTTTTTTGGAAGCCCCGTAACTTGTGCGCTCCTACTCAATAGGGGGGCGGGGGCCTTATCTGCCGGGGCGAACAGACGTCAATCATCTGGGCGACATCCCAGATGACAATCCCCCTAGGCATAGAAACGCCTACTCCCGCGGGGAGAAGTAGATTGAAAAAATTAATTGCAAGGTACGTAAAGCATAAAATAAAAAATTATAATTGCGGACAGTACTTGTTACGACTATAAGGGAGTTGGTCAGATATACATGCTATTAGGGTGAACCTCCGCTTTAATGGAATGTTTCAATTCCTCATGCTCCTCTGAAGTGCCCACTGGAAACAGACCAGTTCACCATCAGTCACCAATAAAAGCCTTTTTTTTTTTAAATTAGACAGGTTGCTTTAAAGTCTTAAAAATGTATCTGCTGCAGGTCTGACTACAAAGTTCTGTGCACATCGTTGTGTCTATACTGCAGACTAACCAATGATTTAGACTAGTCTAAGGTGAGCTGCTAATCTGAATATTGAAATTGTATCCATTAACTTCAGCTGTTAAGAATTCTGAATCTTGGAGGATATTATAAAAATACTGCCATAAAAGCAGTAATTATGTTCCTGCTTCACACTTTAATCATAAAAAACATTTAATCTTTTCTCTAGGAGACTATTAAAATGCACTTTAAAGTTAAGAGAAAGGGATATATAACTCTGAAATTAATCTAAGTAGTACACAGTAAAATAATTGCTTTTCTCTGTTTTTATTTTGATATGCTTTACTTTCTGACTGCACAAACTTTACTCAAGTGTAGAAATATGTTGGTTGACGATGCCTACCAGCAAAATGGCAAGGGTCCATGGAGACTTGAAGGAGGGAGGTGCCGGGAACTGTAGCATTAAAGGGGTTGTAAAGGTACAATTTTTTTTCCTAAATGGCTTCCTTTACCTTAGTGCAGTCCTCCTTCACTCCATCCTTCGATTTTGCTTTTAAATGTCCTTATTTCTTCGGAGAAATCCTCACTTCCTGTTCTTCTGTCTGTAACTACACACAGTAATGCAAGGCTTTCTCCCTGGTGTGGAGTGTCATGCTCACCCCCTTCCCTTGGACTACAGGAGAGTCAGGACGCGCTCTACATTGCAGATAGAGAAAGGAGCAGTGTGTTAGTTGGCATCCTGACTCTCCTGTAGTCCAAGGGAGGGGGGGGGCGAGCACAACACTCCACACCAGGGAGAAAGCCTTGCATTACTGTGTGGAGTTACAGACAGAAGAACAGGAAGTGAGGATTTCTCATTCAACGAAAAATAAACTAACAGAAAAAAATGGAAATAAGGACATTTAAAAGTAAAATCGAAGTATGAGGCAAGTGCACTAAGGTAAAGGAAGCTATTTAGGAAAAAAAAATGTACCTTTACAACCTCTTTAAGGGACACAAGGGACCAAATAGCTGGAAGCCAGAGAGAGAGGCTAGCGAATGCTGTTGGAGAGATGGTTTAGAAGAGATGCAGGCAGTGGAGACTGTGGGTGCAGAGATGACACAGTGGGTACCTGGAGGCTGTGGGGCAACTGAACAGCAGCAGTGTGGGTGCCCTGAAGGTTGTGGGAAAGGCTGTAAGTGTAGCAGAAACACTGGCTGTTGGTTCTGCAGATAATTTGATTGCAAGGATAGCAGTAACTTGGCTAGATAAATGAAAAAAACAACTGGTAGCTTCGAGGGCATAAAGACTGTGGGCCAGATGCACGTAGCGGATGGTATTTTTATGCAGGTGTAGCGTATCCTAGTAACGCTACGCCGCCACAACTTTGAGAAGCAAATGCTGTATTCACAAAGCATTTGCCTCTAAAGTTACGGCGGCGTAGCGTAATTCTCCCGGCTTAAGGGCGCGCAATTCAATGTGATGGGGGCGTGTTTTATGTTAATACGTCGTGACCCGACCTAAATGAAGTTTTTTTTTTTTTAACAGCGCATGCGCCGTCCGTGGGGGTATCCCAGTGCGCATGCTCGAAATTAAACCGGAACAAGCCAATGCTTATGACGGTGACGTCATTCTACGCAAAGCCCTATTCACGAACGACTTGCGCAAATGACGTAACATTTTCAAAATTTGACGCGGGAACGACGTCCATACTTAACATAGGATACGCCTCATATAGCAGGGGTAACTATAATCCGGAAAAAGCCAAACGCAAACGATGTAAAAAAAATGCGCCGGACGTACGTTCGTGGATCGCCGTATCTAGCTAATTTGCATACTCAACGCGGAATTCGACGGAAACGCCACCTAGCGGCCAGCGTAAATATGCACCTACGATCCGACGGCGTACTAAGACGTACGCCTGTCAGATCGAGCCCAGATTCCGTCGTATCTTGTTTTGTGGATACAAAACAGAGATACGACGCGGGAACTTTGAAATTACGCGGCGTATCCATAGATACGCCGGCGTAATTCGTTTGAGGATCTGGCCCTGTATGTTCAAGCAGTGAAAACACGTCCCACTGTAGCTCAAGCAGAGCAAACTGTCATGTGATGTAACCGCGACACTCCTGATTAAAACATGGCCACAAGTGACCACAGGAGCCAGAAGAGGCTCCAGTGCTGGAGCGTGGAAGATTAGTAACGCAAAAGTCATGAATATCAATATTTTTTCTGGTACTACATGAGTCCTATGGAATAATTCAAGTGAAGGGGATTTTGTGTTGTCTGACACATGTACCTTTCCCGGTTATTAAATATGAAATCTGCATGTGATTAACAAAGAGATTTTTTTTTCTTTTTTTAAAGGGGGGGGGATCACTGTATGGTTCTGCGTCAATTAGGCTTTGCTTGATTAACCTGGGGATTGAATTCCATAGAGTTCTAGGTGAGGGCAGAGTCCAAAAAAAGGCTTGGAACAGGTTAAAAGGGTAAGTTTACCTTTTATAAAACTAAATGTTGTTTTTTGGTGGGTAAAAAAATATGCATTTTATGTTTTTTGTTAGTAGCCTATAAAGCATTGCACCCATGATCAGATGCCTATGTAGTTGTCTGCCCGTACCTCTGATATGGGCAGGTAGTTACACTGTAAAAGAAATCTCAATGAACTACCTAGAGTGTTCAACAGCTCCCTGGTAGTTCATTGAGAACTACAAGCCGACAGCCACAAAGGCTGTCGGTACTTGCAGATTTAACTTTCACAGAACATTGTGAATGACGGAGCCAGGCGGGTGGACAGATTGTGACAGCGAGCACGGAGGGGGATAATTTCCCCCGCTCGCTGTCAAAATGGTGGTCGGGTGGGTGCAGGGGCTGGTACACCTGTAAAATGTTACTTTTCACACCCATGTTCACCTTTTGTACATGTTACAAAAGGTGAACTTATCTTTTAAGCCCTGGTTCACAAGGACCCTATTTTTGGCAGGATCCACAAACCTTTCTCTGCATTATAGAAAATATACTTGGCCTGACAAAAAATTTTAAATACAGCAACCACATCTAAGGACTGACAATCAATTGAAGTTTTAGGTTTAGATCCGCTTTAGCTTCTGCAGTTGGGAAGAAAACAAAGAAGATATTGGGCTAGATTCAGATAGGTTAGCCGATCTTTAGATCCGCGTAACCTACCTCATTTACGATACGCTGCCGCAAGTTTTTGAGGCAAGTGCTTTATTCAGAAAGCACTTGCCTGTAAACTTGCGGCGGCGTATCGTAAATCCCCCGGCGGAATTCAAATTCCGCGGGTAGGGGGCGTGTAAAATTTAAATCGGGCGCGTCCCCGCGCCGAACGAACTGCGCATGCGCCGTCCGTAAATTTTCCCAGCGTGCATTGCTCTAAATGACGTCGCTAGGACGTCATTGGTTTCAACGGGAACGTAAATTACATCCATCCGTATTCGCGAACGACTTACGCAAACTACGTAAAATCTTCAAAACTCAGCGCGGGAACGACGGCCATACTTAACATTAGCTACGCCTCATATAGCAGGGGTAACTATACGCCGGAAAAAGCTGAACGCAAACGATGTAAAAAAAAAAGCGCCGGGCGGTCGTTCGTTTCTGAATTCGCGTAACGCCTCATTTGCATATTCCTCACGTAATAATACGGAAGCGCCACCTAGCGGCCGGTCTGGAATTGCAGCCTAAGATCCATAGGCATAGATACGACGGCCGGACTCAGAGATACGCCGTCGTATCTTCTTTCTGAATCCGGGCCATTGAGTTTTTGCCAGAAAACAATATTATACGCAGTCTTCAGCATAGAGTCACGATAGATAAAGCTGTCAAGCCGAAGTTTGAGGTGGAGTTAGACAAAATCTTAGACAAAGGAGTGGCTATGGTTATAGTATACTTCGACTTTGCAGGACACCTAATAATGTGAAAGGTAAAGTCTCTAAGCTTCGAAAATTCCGTTTTTACATGGAGAGAAAACTGGCTACAAGGGTAGTGATTGATTCATACTTTGAATGGTATAAGATTTTCATTGGTGTACCCCATGGTGTCAGTGCTGGGACCCTTACTTTTTAACTTTATTTGTAAATTATGAAGTTTGGGATTAAAAATAAAATGTCTGTGTTTGCAGATGATACCGCATTTGCTGGCGTATAAGACGACCTTTTATACTCAAAAATCGGGGGTCATCTTATACGCCGAATGCAGACTGCGGGCATCCATTTTTTTAAAAGCTGCGCCGCCTCCTCGTGCTGTTTCGTGATAGGCTCAGTTATCCGCCTATCATAGACGTCGTCTCGTCCTCAGCCTGAGATGAGAGGACGTCCGTGATAGGTGGAACACAACACAGGCTCTGCTGGGAGAGTGTTCCGCCTATTACGGAACAGCACGAGGAAGAGGCGCGGCTTTTAAAGAATGGACGCCCGCAGTCTGACTCGCTCTGCCAGGCATAAAGTAATGAAGATCGGCGATGTGAGGTGAGGCAATGGCACAGTGAGGGGTCGTCTTATACGGCGAGTATATCCCAAAACCAACATTATAGCTGGAAAATTGGGTCTTATATGCCCAGTCCACTTATACGCTGGCAAATACAGTACCAATTCAGTAGACTAACAATTTTAGGATGCCTCCAACTTACAGGCAAGCTTGAATGTTATTAAATCTAAACTTATGCATTTGGGAACTAAAAACATGCATGCATTATACATTCTAGGATCAGTAAAACAGAGGGAGTCAATTGTTGAGACATATATGGGTGTTCTGGTAGATCATATAATATCATGAAATTCCAAACTTCGCTATGAGGAAAGTGTAGATGAACAGATTTTTTTTCTCTTAAGAATATGCATTTAAAAGGGGGGGGGGGGGGGTATGGTTACCATGTATACATACATAAGTAGTCCATATAGTGAACTTGGTTCAGAGTTATTCACTTTAAGGTCATTACCAATGACAAGTGTGCACTTTTTACTTCTGGGGGAAAGTAACTAGTTCTTGCCAGCTCAGTAGGTTGTTTAAAAAAAATAATAGCGGGGAGCGTCCCTAAATGCACAACATATAATTGTATATGAACATTTATCGGTAATAACATCAGATATTGTTGATCAGTCAGATTGTCTTTGAGGGATCAGGAAAGAATTTATTTTGCCTTTTGCTAAAACACACAGGACCATGCATTTATTTATAGGGTGCATTCATTTTATCTTCCTCTGAATCAGGTGTGGCTATATGGTTCTGTATTTAATTTCGTCTACTTGTTGAACTAGATGAACATATGTCTTTTTTTGCAACCTTTGTAATCACTCACAAGAAAAGAGTAGTAAGTCCCATTTATAGGTGGTTCATACCTTTTGATTGCTCCTATGAGCTTTTCTTTTATAACACTAATTGAAAAAAAATCTATATACTGCATATTTGTTAATTTTCAGTTGCTGAGGAAATATTTCTGCTTGCAAATAACATTTGTTTCATGCACTGAGATGTAATGCAGTGTTGATATGCTATCATGGGGATGATATGATCTTGGGTTTATGTGTAGCCTAATCTATTCTGTCAACTCAAAACAATTAAAAATCTGAGTTAAGGTAAAGACAAGAGAATTCATCTAGGACAAAGTCTTTATAATGGTTACAGAGTCTACTACAAAGTGGCATGCTTGCTTTTCATAAGAACATTTCTAAATGCATTTCAGTTCTAATACATCTAGCGGTATGTGGAAAAACCCTGTTTGCATTTATCTTCCGACATTATATATCTTCCGACATTATATCAAATACATCAACCATTTTGTTTTAAGACTATCCATTTAGTGATTTAGATACATTTATATTTAATCTGCTGATTTATTTTTTGCTCTCTAACTAAAAGGATTAAGAAGAGTAATATGAGAAATCAACTTAATGTTTAACCTACAATTTGTATGGTCTTGTTTTAGGCTATTCTGATAGGTATTGCCTTCAGAGCCTCGCTATTTTTGCTTATTATTGGGCATTAATTATCGTTGGTCAAAGTACTTGCTTATCTGTCTACAATCAGATCCAAAACACATCCCTCCAACACTCCATGTGCAGCCTGCTGTGCTCCAGGCCATGTTTGGAACACGGCAAACTGTACACTGAAACAGTGGTTTCCGTGCGCATAGGCACCAAAAATATCAGTTGTCCAGCTCTAACCACTAGAGCTTAATTGATCAGCTCCTTCTTCTGCTAGATGTTTCTGTAAGAAATGACATGACATCACATGTGATGTCGCTACACTCCATCTTAAATTTGGGTACTGAACAGAGCTGATGCAGCTCTTTTCCTCCCTCTCTTCCCCCTCAGCAATTGATCACTGCAAAAAAAAAAGTTAAACATAAAAAAAATCCCTTCCATCTATTATTTCTCTGGCTACAGAAATTATGTTGGAAATTTTGATGACCTTGAAGAGGAGTTTTAACCTTTTAAAAAAAATGGTTTTGCATAATACTTTCCGGCATATTTAGTAAATGAACCATTTTTTGTTGTAGAAATTACTCATTGTCATTGTCGCCTCCTAAGTAAGCTAGCTTCTATCTTCAGTGTGGGCATCTTAAGCTCACTCATAGCTCCTTCCAGGATTCCCGATCTCCCACATTGCGTACACAGTGCAAAGGACTTGTATTGTGGATGCTGCCCATTGATGCCTGGGATTGATGACACATGTCCCAGGAGTCAACGGGCAGCTGGATATAACATACCTCACCACTGTCCACCTGTGTATTTGGCAAACGGGTAATAAGATCTGGGGAAAGAAGAAAAACATTCCAATGATACATGGCAATATATCACGGGGGGGGGTAACCTAAAAAATCGAGTGGAACTTCGCTTTAAGGCCCCATTCATACCAGCGCGCTGTAATTGTGCTGTGCAATAGCATAGAGAGCGCTGTCTTGTTGAAGTATAGTCTCACTGCTGATGAAAATGGAGCCGGCTGCGGTGGAAAGAATGGACCTCAGAACGAGGCTCGGAGCGCAGTTGCAGAGGCAGGCGAGGGGTGATGACGTTTCTGAGCCTCGTTCTGAGGTCCCTTCCTTCCACCGCAGCCAGCTCCATCTTCATCAGCGGTCAGACTACACTTCAACAACACTGCACTCTGCAGGACCAGGAAGTGAACGGCGAACCTGATGACACCTCTCTCCCTTCATTGGGAGTTTACATGCCTACTTTATACCACCAAAATGTGGCCATATCTTGTGTTTACATTAAATTGTTTTAAAACTATTACACCCAGAGGCACCTCTTCCCTTTGTGTGTTTTTCCTGTAGAACTGGAACATGGTTTCTGTTCCCTTCTGACGGCAGCCCTGATAGTATAACCCCTATCAATATTTACCACATCATCCTCCCCTGACTTTCAGACTTTTATGCTATACTGTCAGAGCTTGGACTTCATTGCTTGCTGACCGTATATAACTTTATGTATACCCATTATACTGACTTGATACCTGTTGCACTGGGTTCTTTTGCGCATTTTTTACTGGTTGTACCGAGACAGCAGCTGGAGCTGGTGTGCTTGTCCCCATCACTGGAAAGAATGGGTTCAAGTAAGTAAAATGGGGGCTCTGGGGGCAGCTGCACCACAAGAGATTTTTCATCTTAATGCATAGAATGTAATAAGGTGAAAAACCATGAGGGTTTACAACCCCTTTAAATCTAACTACCAACAAAAATAAGTCCTTATATTTAAAGAGCACTTGTCATTTCAGATCCATCATGGCAGCACCTGTTAGCAGGCATCCACTCACCTGCTGCTGCCACGTGCCTCACCTTGTGTCACTGCCGCAACACCAGCCATCCCATTAAAGTGAATGGGACTGTCGGTGAGTCAACAGCCGGTCAGAGGAGGAGCCGTTGTGGGACAGAGATAACCGTTGCTCTTTAAAAATTATGATTTAAATCAAGCCTTTTTTACTAGTGATTTAAATCGACTTGATTTAAATCAGTCTTCACCCTATATATATATTGGGGGGGTAGGTATGCTTTAATGGTAAATCCATGTACTTCTTTTTTTTTTTTTTTTTTTTTTTTTTTCTCTTTACCAATATATGTTATGGAAGCTCAAAAGAATGAGCGATGATGTGTGATGATATATTAGATTGGGAATTACCATGTGTTTTTAAATGCATTGTAAATCCTTCTTTTTTTTTTTTTTTTTGTAAATATATGAAAATTCAATTACTAAACTCTCAAATAAAAAATTTCGGCCAGTCTAAATATTTTTTTTTCTTTTTGCCTGATGATCTTGCCAAAAAGATCCATGTGTAGGCACTTCTGTTAGAGGGTAACGACAGTATATCCCTACCTCCCAGCTGTACTGCATTGTCCTATGTGCATTCAATAGACTACAAGTGGCCATTTTAGTACACATCCTGCAGGCATGATGAACTGTTTTCCCCATCAGGAAAGCCATCCTAACAAATGTTATGCAGCACTAAACCGTGTTTTCGCAAACTAAATGTCATATTCAGTTAAGGTTTTTTTCTTTATCTTTCTTATATTCTGCAAAAGCATACATACATGCTAAAAAATCTGAAAATGTAAGAATAGAAAAGGCATATAATCTAATGTGAAAACGCATGCAAAAATGCATTTGTCATGTATTATTGCAAGTGCATAGATTTGTGAATAAGCCTGTAAACCATAAAATTGTTTATCAAATTCATGTGACTTTCATTACCCTACAATCAAATTACTGCTTCCCTTTTTACTATCTGTCGCTGCAGTTGTCTTTGTGTCTTTGTCCGCAAAGGGTTATATTTTCTACCCCTCCAAACTGTGCTTGCCACTGGCTGTCCATTTTCTCTAAAGCGGGAGACAGAGCATCTGGAGTGTTGGTTGTTCATGTTGAGCCTCGGCTTGATGTCTTTAAGAACAAGCTTCCTATCTGCCAGTTGTCTTCATCTGGCAATCAAAGTGATCAGCTTTTGCTCTACAGGCAAGACTTGTACAAAGTCTTCAGTGGTAGGAATGAATATAGGAAGTGGAATGGAGTAATTAAAGGGATGATCCCACAATCAGGACATCCAGTTGTGTTGATGCTGTGCGTGTGCTCAATATTTACTGAATTATAACATATGATCCATTTTAAACACATTGAGGATCGAATTTTTTTTAGAGTGCCATTTCCTAAACAGATCTTTTTAGTGTGATGTTAATCAGTGTTCAGAATTTTAAGGCAAACTAAAAACTGAAAACTAATGGAACTATGCAATCAATATCTTAAATGTAAAGTCATTTTTATTCTTGGTTTAAATGCTAGTTACACAGAGAATACATTTACTACTGAATAAAAACCATTCTAAAATTCTAAAAACACTTCAAAAACATATTTATTGGATAAAGAGTATAGCTTGGGTCCAAATGATCAAAATGTTTAGAAAGTATCGGCGCTGCCTATAGCTGTTAATTTTATACTTCTCCTAGACATAGTTTGTCAAGTTAAAAAAGGCAAAAGTCCATCTAGTTCAACCAACAGAAAAGTAAAATGACCAAAACCTGGCAACGCAACTTCTTAGCTACCGTCAAATGTATAAAAGCGGCCGCAGGGCAGGTGGGCCAACGTGCCCCCCATCACCAGTGTTTTGTGCTGAGATTGCACTCCCTGCATGTTCACAGCACAATGACCGAGCTGTCTTCCACAATTCTCGGGTTACCGTTCTGTTCAGGCGCAGGCGGGAGATGCTCCCGATCATGTGACCACTGTGACAGCCAGTCACACCAGTCTATTTACAGCAGACTGATGATATCAACTCAGCTTATTCAAAGCCACCTAACTGGAACTCAAGGTCAGCATTTTAATAATAAAAAGGGGAGCCCTTTTGAAAAATTATTAATATTGGTCTATATTGAAACACGCCAGAAATATATTCATGCATATTTGTAACTTAGCATAAAGGTCAACCCTTACACACATAAAGCTGCCAGGATTAGAAGTAGATCTCTTAGCATTTTATCAGCCCAGTATGTTGAGACTGATTGGTGGATCATCAAATCCATTCCCAGCAAATACTCACGACAGAGTTTAAAAAAAAAAAAAAAAAAAGTCAGCAGGAAACATACTGGATATACATGCTTGACACATTGGCCTCAGGAGGCCTGAATGAGAATATCAAGATCAGCACAGTCATTTAGTATTTTTATGGGGAGCGCCTCTCCCCGAAACGTGTAACAATGCCCCCTGGAACAGGCCTACCCTGGTGTGACCTCTCCAGTCTCCTGCACTCCACGGTGGTTACAGTTGCATCCAGTTCCTGTCCACAGTTCTTCACCATCTGCTGGTGATTGCTGTAGTGGCCTCCGCCATGGGAGGACTTGCAGTGTCTCATGGCAGAGGACTTGGCCACATTAAGGCCCCTTTCAGACTGGGGCGGGAGCCGCGGTGGCGGTATAACGCCGCTAAAAATAGCGGCGCTATACCGCCAGGATTGCCGCGGGAATCAGCTGCTAGCGGTGCGGTATTAACCCCCGCTAGCGGCCGATAAAGGGTTAATACCGCCCGCAATGCGCCTCTATAGAAGCGCATTGCGGGCGGTATTGCCGCGGTTTCCCATTGTTTTCAATGGGAAGGAGCGGTATACATGCCGCACCTCTCACCGCTCCAAAGATGCTGCTGACAGGAGATTTTTTTTGTCTCCCGCCAGCGCATCGCCTCAGTGTGAAAGCCCTCAGGCTTTCACATTGAGTCTGCAGTGAAGGAGTTTTTCAGGCGGGATAGCAGCGCTATTTTTAGCGCTGTACTGCCTGAAAAACTCCTCAATGTGAAAGGGGCCTAATTGTGCTGAGTGATACCCACCTTTTTATCGCAGTGAGTTGCAAATTGTCTGCACCTAATAAAATTGGAATCGCTAACTTCTCTGTTCCCTTGCTGTACAAAAATTGAATTGTCCTGCAATGGAAAGCAGATGAAAGCATTATCGGCTGGGGCTGGGGAGGGGTTGTTATATCTATACAAGATTATAATAACATGTTAATGTTCCACATTACTTGGCATGCATGCACAATTATCAGACTTCTGGAGAGTCACAGTGTCTTCCCAAGGCATGAGGTTGCCCATAATCCAAACGTTTTGAAATAGTCTGTGTCTCAGCCAGAAGCAAGTAGCAGAAAAAAACTGCAGAGCTTGATGTCACAAGCTATTGATTTACTCTCATGCCGCGTACACACAGTCGTTTTTCGGCATGAAAAAAAACTGTTTTTCAGCATGTCCAAAAAAATAAGTTTTTCCAACTTCATCATTAAAAACGATGTTGCCCACACACCATAGTTTTTGAAAAATTATGAACAAAGCGCGGTGATGTACAACACGTACAACGGCACCCTGAAGGGGAAGTTCTATTCGCCTTTGGGCTGCTTTTAGCTGATTCCTTGTTAGTAAAAGACGCTTTTTTGTCTGTTACAGCGTGATGAATGTGCTTACTCCATTATGAATGGTAGTTTTGTCAGAATGAGCGCTCCCGTCTCATAACTCGCTTCTGGGCATGCGCGGGCTTAAAACGTCGTTTTAGCCCACACACGATCATTTTTTACAACCCGAAAAACGACATTTTAAAAAACGACGTTAAAAAATGCAGCATGTTCGAATTTTTTTTTTTCGTTTTTCAGAAGCCGAAAAACGATGTGAAGCCCACACACGATGATTTTAAATGACGTTTTTAAAAACGTCGTTTTTGTTCATGCCGAAAAACGACCGTGTGTACGCGGCATTAGAGTTGCTGTTATGTCATAGAAAGTTTTAAATCACTCTTCAAATATATATGCATCAAATTGTTGCCAAGGTGCAAATATTTTTAACAATAGAAGCTAAAACCAGTATGCCTAATTGTTTATAGTAATGGATTGCCTAAATGCAATTCAGTACTGCAATCTTTTTTTTTTTTTTTTTTTCTTGTTTAGGTGATTGTTTTTTTTTACTGTGGCACATGCAGTTCATTTTAGTAGTTTTCCAACCACAAGACCTAGTTTATTTTCTTAATTTCATTTATACACACTATACTAAATGTTGACTAGATGGTTCTGGACTCATGAGGCAAGGTTTGACTCCCTTCTCGGGTTGCCATCAATTGAAGGGCAGAGAGATCAGACTTGTATTTAAAGTGGAGTTCCACCCATTTTTTTTTGTTTGTCTGTGCTGCATGCTCTAATCTCATAGTGTTCAGAATGGACAATTTTTATTTAATTTGTTGCTTGTAAATACCTTTATTTTGTAGTCCTTCATTACTTCCTCCTCCTTATTTGCCTAGGCTATTTGCAAGGGTTTCTGGGATAGGCATCATGTTTCCCAGTAGTCCTTGCAAACCTGACTGAAACCTATTACATTGCTTGTGCACTGAGCATGTGCGAGATATGCAAAGCTGAAATCCAGGAAGTCGTACAGTCTGGCGTCATGATGTCCACACTTAAGATGGTCACGATATATTTCTAGATTATAAACTATCTAAATGCTGTAACAACCTAACAAAACGGACCTTAGTTTACAGACTAACTTTACTAGAATACATTAAGCTTGTGTATTACAGGAGTATTTATATTTAAAAAGTGAAATTGTGGGTGGAACTCCCCTTTAAGAAAATAAAATTAAACAAACAATTGTTGCTACCAAGGCCTCTCCCTTCTTGACTTTTGGTGTTTTGAAAGTCATACGCTTTAAATAGGAGTCTTTAACCTGTTGCCAAATCTTACACTGAAGTACTCTAATTACCAGAGTGATCCTCTGTCCATGCATAGGAATTAAAGTTGATCTGGGATTTCAGAAGCAAAATTTTGAATAAATGTAATAGATTTTGATGGTCAGATACAAATTTTAGTGTTTTAGGTGGTTTGTGAAAGAGGAATCAATAGCTGCTTCAATTGCAGTTTCTGCATTGTCTCTATATTTGCTAAACCCTTAGCTTGACTGGCATCAGGTCCCATTTTAGTATTTTGGTAGAAGTGAATCAGGCTTTTTTTTTTGCCCTATTATGTTGGAGGCGGGGATGGCAGTTTTCAAACTATTCTGCACAATTTAGCATAATTTGGTGCTCTGTAATCCATTCTTTTTGCATGCTATTTTGAATTATGTTAACTTCAGTTGGGACATCTACTGCAGAAACTCTACATTTTGTAGCGCCACTTATTTTTTTAGGAAAAAAATTGGCAACAACTGGTCAACTCTTCTTCACAAATGTAGCTCAATTGGTACAAGGAAGAGATTTTTCTTTGAGATGTCTATTTAGCAGACATTTTATAGTTTTGGATATTGGGGTTTAGGGTATGAAAAGATTAGATCCTCTCTCTTCATGCAATTAAAACTGCATTTTTTTGTTTGAGTCAGTGTCCTTTTTTGGTGAGGTTTCCTGTTCCCCTTCTTGACAGCAAGTGAGATATCTTTAAAATGATTACGCCAGTTCAAAAATGGAAATCTGTTTTGGTTGGAGTTTGGCTTCCTTTGTTCAGGGTCTTATAAATACTTATCATTTTGCAATACAGTCTGATAAATGCAGGTGCCTCACTCAAACCTGAAGAATTTCCAGTAATTGCATAGAGGTGTTTTTAAAAATGTAAATAACTTTTAAATACTTTGACTTCAAAATAACCCCTGGTGGTGAGAGATTAGATACCCTGAGTTGCTCCAAAGATCTCAGACAGGATGTAAATGAAGCCAATAATTAAAAAGCAGACAAAAATGCCTTGAGAAGCTGGTGATATCGCCTCTGCTGCCCTGACAACAGAGCACTTAATTTACTGTATTTCATACCGCACAGTCAAAGCTGAGGGAGGAAGTGGCACAAGTATCAGGGCTCCAGAAAACAGAGGTATAATATATCTAGCGTCTGGAGCAGCCTTGATTTCAGCCAGTTAATTGCAAGTTGTAGCAAGCTTCCTGACTGGAAACTGTCAGGGACAGATCTGCTGGCTGCTTCTCAAAACCCTTTTCATTCACTTTAAGGGAGGATATTGTTTTTCTTTTCATTCTTTTGAAAAAGAAAAATACAATATTGTGAAAATGAGATAAAAATAGAATTTGGTGTATATGTTAATGTTGACCAAATTAGCCTGTTTTTTCCTGTTGATAGAAACACAAAACACTTTTGAAGAGTGCTATGTCACTATGTGAACCAATTTACTGGAAGGATAACTACTTTCTCTCTCGGGTTCCTCCTCCGCTAGGAAGAAAAGCTGCGCATATGCAGTATGCCAGACCGAGAAGGTGACAGCAGAACTGCCTGAGCTATAGTAGATTATTGGGGAGGCGGGTTGGGGTTGCTGGCCGATCGGAGCTTTGTGGGGAGAGGATGGTTAGGGTAGGCTTTAATAAACTTTATAAAGTAGTTATTTAAAAAAAAAAAAAAAAAAGTTTTTTGGAGGATGATGCCAAGAGCAGAGGTTCTATCACTTTCAAGAATGACATGTTTAAACACATGATTAACCTTCTGTTGCCCTTCAGCTGGCGCATGCTTTCCTGATGTAAAAATCTGGAGATCAGTAAAACTATACACCAGTAATCACTTTTAATCCGCAAGGAGGAAGCCATTTATGTCTTAAAGCAGAACTAAACACATTGATTTAACCGTTTCCTGAAAAAGGTCAACTTAAGGCATGCCGTGAATAACTGTCACAGTTTCTTGTACTGATCTGTCATCGATTGGCTGATGTCTTAACCAATCATGTGCAACATTTCAAATGCAGATCAAACAGAGGTTTCGATGGCAGCCTCCTTGGCTGTAAAGGAGAGTTTCATTCCACTGCAAAATTTACTTATGTTATTGTTTTTTTTATTGGGAAATCAAATATCCCTATATATTTGAGTGGTGATATTTTCACAATATGTTCTGATCCTAGAGATTGGATTACTATTGCTGATAGAAAAAGCAGAAAATAAGTTTTTTATTACTGTACATAAGTAGGTAGATTCTGACACATATATTTTTTGGGATGTTAGGTTTTAGTTTTTGACAATACGAAATCCCATCTTCAAGCCTTGTTAAAGTGGTTCTAAAGGCTGAAGGTTTTGTTGGCTTCATGCAGAGCATGAGGGTAAAAAACCTGAGTGCAGTAGCCCTCCCCTCCCCAACCACCCCTTATACTCACCTCCGCGATCCACTGATATTTTCGAGTGCCTCAGCTCTCCGGGGACTCCCTCACCTCAGAGAGAGAGGGGGTGGGGCCAAGCTGTGGTTCTGTGTCTGAATAGACACATAGTGCAGCAACTTAGGAGTGCACCTGCTTGGGTACTCCATTGCAAGCCGCTTGCTATGGGGGCACTCAACAGGAGGAAGGGGCCAGTCAAGCTGGGGGGACCCAAGAAAAGGAGGATCTGGGCTGCTCTGTGCAAAACTACTGCACAGAGCAGGTTAATATAACACGTTTGTTAAAAAAAATATATAATTTTTATGTTTGGCTATGTAAATACTTAAAATCGCATTGTGGGATTATGTGATTATGTAAGTGAAACCATATAAATATGTATAGTTAACAAGACATCCTTAAAGCCCAGTTTCATCTTCTCTTTAAGCCCAGGGCTGCTTTCAGAGATGCCCCAGGGGTTATAGAAACTGGACCTGGGCTTTAATGGCAGCACTGTAGTTCTACATGTGACCATGCCTAAGCAACTTTGTTAAATTAAACCTTGGGAGGGTTAAATCAGATCTGCCTACTATTGATTTGATTCATTTCAGTCTCATTAGTCTTGTTTCCTACTCCTGATCCCAAAACAGGTAAGCCAAAAGAGGCAGCCCACTTCAGTGCATGGAATTTTACTGATCAATGGGTCCACTCGTACTCAGGAGGAGAAATCTGGCAATGGAGAGGACATGTTCAATGAAGATGGCATCCTCATTGCAGCTGCACAGTCCTTTCAGGTGAACGCATTAAGAAGCTTGGAGAAAGATTCTGCAGCCACTAAATGTCCTAATGTTACAAAATTATAACTAGCACAGAGCTAAGCGGATTTATGAGTAGTCTACTTTAAGGGTCTTTAGAGGTGTATTAGAACAAAATAGGCAATATTATTTGAAATAATCGCTCTGCTTTATTCTGCAGTAGCAAATTCTACAGAAAGATCATGTTTGGCTGTTCCTTCTTTATAATCATTCATCTGACCATGCACTTATGAGGATGTTTATCAATGAAGAAATCTGTTCCAGTTTGGCCAGTTTACCAATACACAAAGCCTGCCCTTTTAGCTATTACAGATGTGGCTTTATTTTGATAGTCTCCAGTTGATTGAAGTTGGGCTTCCGAGGTTCATTTAATCATAAAGTGCTAAACCACACTACAAAATAAGGTGTACGTTTAATAAACCGTGATAAGCGGAGATCATGATGATCACGGCTGATCACTGCTTATCACAGAGCATTGCCGGTTTAATAAACTGTGATAAGGAGCAGAGAACACATTCTTCACTTCACATCACTTCACATCACAGCACATGGATGTTTTGTCACAAACGGCCAGTTTAATAAACGGTGATCTGAAGATTTCACAGCTCTTCACCTGAAATATCTCCCTTCCAGATTCACCAGCTCAGAGGTGGAGAATCTGGGAGAGAAGCTGGTGTGATAAGAGGAAGAAGGCTTATTTCTTCCTAATTTCAACACCAGTGGGTTAAAAATGAATATTAACAACAATATACGTGTGTGTGTGTATATGTGTGTATGTGTGTATATATATATATATATGTATATATATATATATATATATATATATATATATATATATATATATACACATACAGTATCTATATAACACGTGTGTGTATATATATATATATATATATATATATATATATATATATATATATATATATATATATATATATATATATATATATATATATACACACACACACATATATACCGTATTTATCGGCGTATACGCGCACTTTTTTTCCCTTAAAATCAGGGCAAAATTGTGGGTGCGCGATATACGCCGATACTTGCTTCCCGCATTGTGTTTGAACTTTGCCGCCGATCCCTGCTTCCCGCGCTGTGTTTGAACGCTGCCGCAGACATATACCGAGCGCAGTATACTCGGGTACAGTCGGCCAGGCTCGGCTCCCTTCTAGGTTATGCGAGAGGAGCCGAGCGTGCCCGAGTGTACTGTGCTCGGTATATGTCGGCGGCGTTCAAACACAGCGCGGGAAGCAGGGATCGGCTCAGAGACAGCGCAGGAGCAGCGGGGAGGACACCACGAAGGTCGCAGACGGACGCCAGACCGGACAAGGCCGCCGATGGACGCCAGGCAAGACACCAAAACTGTAAGTAATAAAAAATAAATAAAATTCAGGAATTTCACGTCCAGAGTAGGGGTGCACGCTATACGCGGGTGCGCACAATAGGCTGATAAATACGGTATATATATATGTGTATATATATATATATATATATATATATATATATATATATATATATATATACACACACACATACACATATATATATATATATATACACACACATATATATACACACACACATACATATACATACAGTATTTATATAAATATGTAATTTTATATATATATATGTTATCACATGTCTGAAAACATTAATTACATGTTCTTTTAAACGTTAGTTTCACTGTTTGAATTCGGCTGCACCATAATCTCACAATATCTCACGAGATTACAGGCAGTCCACCCACTTTTACACAGATCTCGGCTGTTTTCAGAGAAAAAACTTCACCTCTGTTCACCATCTGAGAACTGAAGTTCTCAGTTTATTAAACCGGCTGCAGAGGAGATAATTCTCCTCATGAGAACTGCCGTGAACTGCTGTGAACTGAACGGAGAAAAAACTTCACAGTTTATTAAACGGACACCTAAGTTTGTGCATATTCAGGCATTGAAACTGCAGTAGTGTTTTGCCACGTTCCCTTCAGAACATCTAACTAAGCAAGCAGACGATACAGTTAATGTATGTAACCTTAGGAAGCATGCAGCCTACTAACCCAAATGGTAATGCATTTAATTGGCCCTTCAAGAGCGCTCTTAAAATATTGATAGATTTTAAAAACATCTGTAAATTATAAATTAATTGTTAAAGTTCATGTTTCTTCTTTAAACGCTGTGCAGAGGGTATTAGTTTCCATGCAGTTAAATAAGTTATGAGAGGAATGAGTGAGTATAAAAAAGCTCCAGTGATGTTAAAAGCACTGTTGCAATTTCCCTGCAACTTTGGTAAATACTATAAATGATTTCCATTTGAACAGGGATTTTTCTGGCCCAGCCATCTTGATGTGCTTCTTTCTCGCTTACCTTGTCCACAGGAGGTTTAAAATCTTGTCAGTTAGTTTTTTTCAAAGAATTTTCAGATTCCATCACTTTCTCCACTTTCACTTCCTGTAGGTCATCTCCCAGAAACCTTCACTTCCTAATTGCATCACTGATGAGGGTGCAAGAGGGTGTGTTCACCTCTAGGGACCACCCCTCCCTCTCTACAATTGTCTCCCACCCACTTCCTATACAATCTGATTGTACAATCTCCTTTAGATCTCCCATTCTCTATGTAGTACAAGGGCCTGTCTGATTTGATACAAATTAAATGGATTGTTTAGTTGGATCCTCCTATTATTGTTCTGGTAAAACAAAAGGAAATTGTACACAGATTTGTACAATCACATTGCATGGTGTGTGGTCATCTTTTATACAAGTGCATAGGAGGGAGTGGATGGAGATGCTTGTCTTCAAGTAGCAAAAACTCACATTCCTGAATGCGTTTTGTTTTGGAGTGTTTTCACTTGTCACGTATGGGGCAGCCCATTCACTTATATGGGTTGCCCTACACAAAAAAAAGCTCCAGAACTTTTCATTGAAGCAGAGTAGGGATGAGCTCTGGCGTGTTAGCACAGTCCACGTGTAGAGCCCGCCAGGAAGTCTGCACGGTGCTGCGCTAATCACAGGCAGGGAGACATTGTCCCGATGCTCGGCTGCAGAGATCGGGAAATGTCTCCCTGCCTGTGGTTAGCACAGCGCCGTGCGGGCTCTGCACGTGGGCTGTGCGAACACGCAGAAGCTCATCCCTAAAGCGGAGCATGGTGCGTTGGTGCGTTTGCTGCACTTGGGTTGCCATTAACATGTAATCACAAGCACAATGCACATTTGCAGCATTTCTGAAACACATGGCAAAGTACACATTTTCTGTGCAGTTTGCAATGCGTTTGGAAACACACAGATGTGAACGGAGCCTCATTGTTCTCGTGCAAATGTACCAATTCCACCTTCAGGCCCCATTCACACCTACAGTAGTGGGAGCGCATGTTTTTTGGCTCGTTTTTTCAGTGACACACACACACACGGTGACTTCAATGGACTGCGCTACACGTGGCAATGTAGCTAATGGGACATTTTGGCGTGGTGCGAGTTGCACATTTTTTACTGCATTTGTCAGCTGTTTTTTCATGTGACAAAATGTTTTTGCTTTTGTGTTTTGAGCTTTTAGTGTCATTATTTGGTAATGGCACACCAACTAGGTAATTTTAGGTGTATAAATGTGGCCATACACTATACCGGGGATATGCAATTATAGGACCTCCAGATGTTGCCAAACTACAAATCCCATCATGCCTCTGCCTCTGGGTGTCATGCTCGTGGCTGTCAGAGCCTTGCTATGCCTCATAGGATTTGTAGTTCTGCAACAGCTGGAGGTCTGCTAATTGCATATCCCTGCACTATACAATCTGTACAATCTCTCCTTTTAGATTTACCCTGGGTTGCATGCAGCCCAGAAAGTTTAGCATACAACCTGAGCCCATCTGAAGGGACCCTATGGAAGTGAGGCAAGTGCATGCACGGAGAAATGCCAGGGGTGCTGTTAAAACTTAGTTGATGGATGAAGGTGTGCTAAAGAGGTCAGATGGTAAACTCCTTCCTGAGTCTTACTGGTTCCTCTGTATAACAGAGACTCTGAAACGTTCTAAGAAATACAGCAAGGGCTAAGGTAAGGTCTTGTGCTCAAAATAAAAGAAAGCTTGTATTTTTCTGCAACCATGGTATATTAATGGCCTATTGGTACATAGTGGATCTGGATTTTAGGAAAAAAATAAAAAAACGTAATCTTTAAATTTTTCCTATAGGTAAGCCTATAATAAGGCTTACCTATAGGTAGTGTAAATATTTACTGTACACGCAGTCAGTGACATCACTGGCACATGCACTGTGAAGGAACGGCCAACACGTGACCGGCGGCTCCTGCGCGCATGTACGGGAGTGACATCGTCACGCCCTTCAGCCAGTCACAGAGCAGGAGTCCGCGAACCTGGAAGCAAGAAGCGTGAAGATGGAAGCTGTTTCCAGCGATAACGTTGCATCGCTGGAAGGCTTTGTTTTCAGGTAAGTTATACATAATTTGCTAGTATGCAATGCATACTTATGCCTTTGCCTTGCAGGTAAGGGGAAAAAAATGTCCAGTGATTTACAACTGCTTCACGGAGCATTTACAGTACACTGTATGATTCAAGTTGCTTTTACATGACTGATATTATGGAGAAACTAAATGCCTTGGTAAAAAATAAGACCTCTAAATAAATCATTGCTATTATAGGGTAGCATGTTCCAATCTTTGTCTAGTGGAAGAGAATTCATCTTAGTAAACCTATTAACCATCATTGGTAGGTCTAGACCTTAATAAGCCAAGCCTTCCTGTGACACAAGTTTGGTCTCTCATTGTTGCATGTTCATAAATGCTTATGTTATTCCACTTTCACCTGTACTGCAGTGGGCAACCTATTACAGCTGCAGTGAAAGAGAATAGCCGTGTGCTGATTACATCAGCATTTAGTAATCACTGTCAGGTGCAAGGGGTCAGATGGCGGATCAGTTTTCTTTAAATACTGCATTGTTTAAGAGAAAAAGAAAATGTCTGTATTCTCCATATAAAGTGAAACTCTGGCCCTGAGGTCAGCCATAAACATTGCAATTTCCTACTGACTTTGTTCAGTAGCCACACATACTTGCAGTATTAACAAACACAACACAACTGCTGACATTTTTCAAAATGAGTTAGTTGGCATGTTCTGCATTAACAAGTGTTCAGGCAGAGTTATATAAAAATATTGTGATATTAATATCAGTGTGCCGACTGATACTCAATTCACAGTAGCACATAACACCATATGTCAACAGTGTAAACAATCATATGTGTAAAAAATAATCAAAAAAGAAAAATCATAAAAATAGAGTTCATGCAATAACATTCAATATGCATTCAATATTGCATGGACTATATTTTTTCTTGCAAGGATTTTTTTATCTCCTTTTTTTTGTTTACACGTATGTTTTTTTTACACTGTTGGCATATGGTGTTATGCGCTACTGTGAATTGAGTATTAGTCGGCACACTGATATTAATATCATCATTTTTGGTATTTATGTCTTAAGTAGCAGCAATGGTTTCTAAAATAGGTTTCAGCGCAGTAACCATATATCAATATGGGTTTGTTGGTTTTATCTAAAAATATTGCTGAACTGAATTGATTTACAAGTGCTGGGAATGCCATATTGTAGAATACATGTAATCAGATTCAGACCCTACAGACATGCATGCTTCTATGCCATTTTTGAACCTATATTAGTACTAAATATTAAAATATAAATATTTTTTTTTTTTTATATATATTTAGTGTTGTGTAATACTATATTTTAAAATGCCAATACAACTGCTGCAATTTTTCAGAATGGGTTGCAGTTGGGAGGTCTCCATAAACAAATGATCAGTCAGAGTCATATCAATTATTGACAAACTGGCATCTTTTTTTTTTTTAGAAGTGCTAGGAATGCCCTATTTCAGATTGCATGTAATTAGATCACACACACACAAAAGTTTTATGCTCAAATTGTCTGAGTGTGTTATCTGCAGACATGCCGAGGGGTACAGTAGATGTATCGTGAGATGAACAATGTTTTGTTTTCAGGGAAGATCAGTCCTCACCATCAGATTGTTTCCCACAAGTTTTATTAAAACAGTAGCCATGGACATTTTAAATGGACTGTAAGTGATCACCTTGTAAAACAACCTATTCGGTTTAAAATCGAAATGAAAGGCAAAACATTTGTCTATAGATCTAAAAAAAAGGGGGTATTTATAATGTATTTTTATAAGTGATCACATTCCCTCTGTTCTCAGTTGCATAAGAGCTGTGGGGAGAAGAAGGAACAGCACACTGAGCTTCCCAGTGATAGGCTGTGTGGGGGGGGGGGGTTGTCTGGGCAAATCTGATCATTGGAGGAGAGCAGGCTGAGCTCCTAGCATAGCTAGAGGCCTGACCAGGGTGTGCTTGGTGTGATTGTTTTTTTCCTCATACAAGTTGATGCTACAGCAGGCACATATGAGGAATATAAAATGTTAAAGCGGAGTTCCACCCAAAAGTGGAACTTCCCCTTTAACCACTTAAAGACCTCAGGTGTTTTTCAGATTTGGTGTTTGCAAGACTAAAACATTTTTTTCTGCTAGAAAATTACTTAAAACCCCCAAACATTATATATTTTTTTTTTCTAACACCCTAGAGAATAAAATGGCGGTCATTGCAATACTTTTTGTCACACCGTATTTGCGCAGCAGTCTTACAAGCGCACTTTTTTTGGAAAAAAATCACTTTTTTGAATTAAAAAATAAGACAACAATAAATTTGGCCCAATTTTTTTATATATTGTGAAAGATAATGTTACGCCGAGTAAAATGATACCCAACATGTCACGCTTTAAAATTGCGCCCGCTCGTGGCATGGCGTCAAACTTTTACCCTTAAAAATCTAGATAGGCGACGTTTAAAAAATTCTATAAGTTGCATTTTTTGAGCTACAGAGTAGCTCTAGGGCTATAATTATTGCTCTCGCTCTAACGATCGCGGCGATACCTCACTTGTGTGATTTGAACACCGTTTTCATATGCGGGCGCTACTCACGTATGCGTTCGCTTCTGTGCGCGAGCTCGTCAGGACGGGGCGCTTTAAAAAAAATTTTTTTTTGTTTTCTTATTTAATTTTATTGATTTTATTATTTTTTACACTAAAATATAAAAAAAAAAAAAATGATCACTTTTAATTCCTATTACAAGGAATGTAAACATTCCTTGTAATAGAAAAAAGCATGACAGGTCCTCTTAAATATGAGATCTGGGGTCAAAAAGACCTCAAATCTCATATTTAGGCTTAAATGCAAAAAAAAAAAAAAAAAAGGAAAATTTGTCATTTAAAAAAATGACAGAAAAAAAATTGTCTCTTTAAGAGGCTGGGCGGGACTGACGTTTTGACGTCACTTCCGCCCAGCAGAGCTATGAGGACGGGTGGGGGCCATCTTGCCCTCACTCAAGTCCTCACTCTCCTGGCGGCAGCATCGGATCTCCTCCGCCGCTACCGACGGCTCCGGTAAGCGGCGGAGGGCGCGGAAAAGCGGCGGGAGGGGGGGGGCCCCTCTCCCGCCACCGATAACGGCGATCTCGCGGCGAATCCGCCGCGGAGACCGCCGTTATCGTTTACACGGCTGCCAGCTGAAAACATGGATATCTCAGTTGTGGCAGCAGCTGCTGCCGTTACTGAGATATCCATGTTTAAAAAGAGGACGTACATATACAGTGGGGGGTCCTTAATTAAGCACTCCTTACCCCCTTACATGCCACATTTGGCATGTCATTTTTTTTGGGGGGGGGGAGCGAGTGGGGGCTCCAGTTGGAGTGGGACTTCATGTCCCACTTCCACCTAGGGGCCACCTAGGTGGTGACTCCTCTCGCCTTAGGCGGCCCCTCCCTCTAGGCAATCTCCTGGGACACTGACAGGTCCCAGGGGATCGCCTGTATACTCCTAGAGCGCAGTGCGTGCCCGGCCGTGAAGCCGAAAGCTGTCACGGCTGGGTGCCCACAGTGTGAATGGAGGTGCCGGCGGAGAGGGAGGGGAGAGGAGCAACACTTGGGGCGGCCACATCGCTGGACCATGGAGCAGGTAAGTGTCTGTTTATTAAATAATGACTGACTTTTAATAAAAAATAAATAGGCTGGCACTCCGCTTTAAGTTAACAAACACTTTAAGGCCTCTGGGACACTGGTTTATTGTAAAACACTGTTTCTCCTGACAGGAGAATATCCGCATTGAAGCATGAGTTTTTCAAACCAGTTTAGCGGTGTTTTGGACATTTATTTGGCCAGAATTTAAATTTATTCTGGCTATTGAAATGAATAAATGCTGCAGCGCTAAACGCTGACCAAACTCTGCTGCTCCTGGATGCACTGGTTGTTTGTTTTTTTGTTTTTTTCCCTGTCTCTCCTGCCACTAAATGCACTTAAAAGCTTATGTGTGCACAGACTAATGTTTAAAGGCAAGAAACAAAAAATCTACCAGACACTCCTATGCAAAAATGTCCAGTGTGCTTTAGGCCTAATGGCTTATCCTCCTGTTCTATGTCCATGGCTGGCCATTCACAGGCTGATCTTTTGGAAGTCTCTGTGAAAATTGAAAAGTTAAAGGAATTTTATGATCAGAGCATACACTTTGATTTTATAACAGAATTGTAATAATACAAACAATATTTATTTTTGACAATCCAATATAAATTTACTTGAAAAATGTCCTTTCGTGTTGGGAGTTCTGCCTGTTTGCTGACCACCTCTTTCATCAACTTCCTGCATTTCTATACTGAATCCGCCTCCAAAACTCTTCCTCTCAGGATATCCATAGTTTAAAGGGCAGGCTATGTGAAATGTTGCACAGCAGGTCATAGTGAATATGTGTCATAGAAATGAAGGAGGTAAATGTGAGAGAATCCTTACAAAGCAAGCTTACATACTTGAAGTAGAAGTAAACCCTGTTTTTTAACTTGTACCTACAGGTTAGTCTATAATAAGGCCTACCTGTCGGTACAGTGAATATCTTCTAAACCTACATGGTTTAGGAGATGGTCACACTGCATGCAGCCAGTGATGTCACAATGTGCCATACCTTCAGAGCTCCCTGCTGTGGTCCATGACTCCCACGTGCATGTGCAGCACAGCCAATCAAAAGGCCGGAGGACTCGAACCTGTAAGGTAGGCCTGGTGAAGATGGAAGCCCTGTCATCGGTGACAGCTCGCCACCGGAGGCCTTTTGTTCTAAGGTAAGCATTTCACAGTGGGCTAGTATGAGATGCATATTAGTCCATTATGCCTTTACCTTGCAGGTTAAAAAAAAAAAAAAAAAGCCTGCAGTTTACTACCACTTTAAGATCATACAGATTAATAGAAGTAGGCTAGCAATAATTGAAATAACAATGTGGATACAGATATAATTTATATTTTGTCCATAGATATGCTTTAATAGAACCATATGCTATTGTACTATCTTTGAGATCCAAAGGTGATCGCTGATGGCCCAAGAATAAGAGACATTGGTTGATGTAAAACTGCAGCTGGAGTAAATATTGATCATCTTTTGTTGAAATCAGCCTGTGTTTAACAGAATGACGCAATTTAATGTTCACTTGACTTGTCCTGAGTTTTGGACGAGCCCCCCCCCCCCCAGAGATTACAAGTAGCTGTCACCACTCTCCAAATTATAATCTGTGAGTGAAAATTTGAAATCTTTAGCAAATTTGGGATAAGATGGGCTAGTTTTCCTAGGCTGCTGCTCTCCCATGCGATGTGCTAAAACAGTCTTCTGATGCATGCAATTAGCACATTTCAAGAGATAGCAGACAGTTACTGGTGAACGTGATCATTAGTTGTGTTGAATCACTTACATACTTTTCCAACTTCTTCATTTTGTTTCCGGTTACTCCTACAGCATTCACAGCAGTTGATATTTAAACTGCTGTTTTTAAGCTACAGTAAATCTTGGGAAATAACTAGTTTCTATAAGTCTTGCTCTCAGTGGGTTCCACCAAGAAGAAGAAAATGCCCTGATTTTAGATGTGCAGGATTTGTAAATCACTTTGTTATAGCTGCTTAGAAAATATCTATTGTAAGTTCAAGTTCATTTTAAGTAAAAAATTGCTATGCGATGCATCACATACATGATACAGAGTCCCCGAAGGGCAGTTAAATCAGACCTTGCATTATAATCCTATTAGAAAAAAAAAGTAATGTAAACACTGCTCGCATAGCTACCAACTGTCACTGATTTGAAGGGAATATCCAGAAATTAAGGGACTCATTTGAAGGGACTGTCCTCTTTTGGACCAAAATCCTTCTTATTCCTCCTCAATCTTGTTTCCCTGGTATAAAAATCTGTATAAATAAGTATATTACCTGTTATATTGCTCTATTTTTTTTCTATCCATTAAATCTTTTAGATTATTTCTTTGGTTGTTTTCAACCCTAATGTACAGGGGAAAAAAACAGTGAAAAGCCAACTTTGGATTCTGTAAAAAAAATTCTGTCTTAATACATCTTGGCCCAAGTGATTGGGGGAGTTCGTTGCCCAAATATTATGTGCCAAAAAAAGACCTGATTTTCAAATTTTCAAGGTTGGAAGCTATTCTTTTTATTTCAAAGTTGCTTTTGCATTGTCTGGTGTGCAATATGGACTGCATTCTAAATTTAGAGGTTCATTTCTGGATATTCCATGAATGAGAAGCCTTAGATAGCATGGCTGCTATGGCTATAGTTGGGCTACTGCTTCTTATCCACCAATCTTTAGCTATTTTATATGTGGTTGTTTTATCTTTGGACTAAACTGATTTGTACTTTTCTACTGCAGGCCTATAAATTTGGCAATTACCATTAGAGGTCGACTGATATATCGGCCGATATTTGGCCATTTTTGGAAAATCGGCATCGGCTGATTATTATCAAAATTAGGCCGATATTTAACACTGACCGCCGTTACTCCTCCACATTCAGCGGCTCTGGCAAGCATCAAGCGCCGCGTTGAGTGTGTGAAACTGACAAGTAACAGAGAGGAGAGAAAGAGGAGCTGTCAGAAATTAAGCTTGATGCCGGGGGTGGGCGAGACCCAGTGGGCAGGAGCCAGCAGCTACAGCCAATGGGATGGTATCTGGGCGGGCCACTATGTGAATTTGACCCCACCCCCTTTCTTAAGCAGCCCTATCATTGGCTGGTGTAATATAGCTGCTGGGTCCCGCCAACCCCACATCGAGCTCAGTGCCACAAGCCAGTGCCTCCTGACAATCAGTGCCGTCTGCCAGTGCCAAACCAGTGACACCTGCCAGTACCAACCAGTGCCATCTGTATTCAGGACATCAAGTGTGTGCTAGAGTAACAGGAGCAAGCAGGAAGGAGCGGAGTGGGTGAGTTTTTTTTTTTAAATCGGCCTTAAATATCGGCCACAAAAATCAGCATCATATGTCGGCTGCCCCAATTTCTAAATATATGCATCGGCCAGAGAAAAACCCATATCGGACAACCTCTAATTACGATTTAGTTATCCTTGTGCCCAGCTGTGTTCACGTATCCACCAACTATGGTTGCATTTATTTTTGCCTGCGGTTCAACAAATGTTACTGTTGGAAAGTGTTATTGTGTGCTTATCCCTGCTTAGATTTTTTTTTTTAAAGGCAAAGATCGCTTTTTCAACATGTTAATGTTTACTTCAATATTTAGGGTGTAACATGTAACCTGTTCAGCACCCTCGATCTCCCCCTTGCCAGTGACAAGCGCTTTGCCCGAAGAGTTCTTCACCCATAGCTGCTGTCAAATAAAAAAATGACTGTGGGCCTCTGCATGCACAGCCATGTCACTCATTTACAGAGATCTGTGAATGAATGAACTACAAATCCTGCTTGCCACCACGGCAGACGACTTCTAGTTCTCATTGAACTAGGGGCGCTGATCAGCACCCTCATAGTTTATTGACTCTTCCTGTAGCTCAGTAACTGTCTGCCTGCATGAAGGTATGGGCAGAGAGCTGTACTAAATTTCTGCAGGAGCCTGGCATTGCACCTGTGATGCACTGATCAGCAAGCTGTTGCAAAGCATTTCTTAATTTGAGCCTTCCGCTCCAGTTTGGTAATGTTAAAATGGTTCCAAATGCTACAGTCTTATTCTGTGCCACATGATCCCCCCTCCTCATACTTGCCTGAGCCCGATCTCGATCCAATGCTCTGCCCAACTTTCTTCTCCATTCCTCCTCACAGACTAGATTAATAGAATGTGCATTGACATTATATATATATATAAAGATCAGTGGATCACGGGTGCAATACCAGGCTCCTCAGCAGTCTACTCGTATTGAGGTTTGGGCTTTCAGTTACTGAGCTGGAAGAAGTGTCAATGGGCTTCTAATGTTTTGTAGTCTACTGAGACTTACAAGACTGTCTGTCTCAGTTGCAGACATGATCTTTGTGAATGAATGACGAGGCTATATGGGAAGAGCCCCGTATAGCCACACCAATTTCAAGAGTGACAGCAACTGCAGGGTGAGGACCCCCTCCCCCCGCATGCTATCAAGGTGGGTTTGCTTATCAACATATTACATGTTACACCCTAAATACGTGTGGAAGCTAGCCTTTAAAAGTGCCAGCCAGCACTCGCATTAAGCTCTGTTTTTACCATTCCCATTTAGAGTTGAATGGTACTTTAAAATACTCAACAAAGCTTTCTAAAAGCTCTACATATTTTTTTTAAAAGCTTCCTGTGCACACGGCCCTTATCCAAGCTAAAGCCCCTGTGAACAAGGTCTTATTTCAATACCAATTCCCACCAAGTGACATTCATCGCATGCACTCACCACTGTTTAATTTTCATTTAGTACCCATGTCCATTGATATGTTTAGCATGGATTTTGTTTCTGGATTGTATGCATTTTGGTTTGCTGGGCCCTCAACACTAAAATGTGTTTTCTGAAACCAAAGTTACAAAAACAGCAGTTTTACTTTTTCCTAATGCTAACATTTTCACTACTGCCATTAAATAATATTGTAGGTAACTGAGGCTGTCATTAAGCTGATAAAAATTGGTGTGAATGTTATTAGGAGAAACGAGATAGGAAGGTTAATATGTTTTCCAGAAAATGTGGCAAACTTACAGATAACACAAGGTTTCAAGGTTAAACAGCCTTCATTTGCTCTCAACAGCCCGCAGTTACTTTAAAGGGGTTGTAAAGGTTTGTTTTTTATTTTCTAAATTGGTTCCTTTAACCACTTAACCCCCGTACCATTTTGCTGGTCAAAGACCAGAGCACTTTTTGCGATTCGGCACTGCGTCGCTTTAACTGACAATTGCGCGGTCATGCGACGTGGCTCCCAAACAAAATTGGCGTCCTTTTTTTCCCCATAAATAGAGCTTTCTTTTGGTGTTATTTGATCACCTCTGCGGTTTTTAGTTTTTGCGCTATAAACAAAAATAAAGCGACAAATTTGAAAAAAATGAATATTTTTAAATTTTTGCTATAATAAATATCCCCCCAAATAAAAAAAAAAAAAAAAAATATATATATATAAATATATATATATATATATATATATATATATATATATATATATATATATATATATATATATATATATATATATATTCCTCAGTTTAGGCCGATACGTATTCTTCAAATTTTTCATAAAAAAAAATTGCAATAAGCGTTTATTGATCGGTTTGCGCAAAAGTTATAGCGTTTACAACATAGGGGGTATTTTTATGGCATTTTTATTAATATATATTTTTTTACTAGTAATGGCGGCGATCAGCGATTCTTTTTTTTTCGGTACTGCGACATTATGGCGGACACTTCGGACACTTTTGACATATTTTTGGTACCATTGGCATTTTTATAGCGATCAGTGCTATAAAAATGCATTGGATTACTATAAAAATGCCACTGGCAGTGAAAGGGTTAACACTAGGGGGCGGGGAAGGGGTTAAGTATGTTCCCTGGGTGTGTTCCTGTAGGGGGGGGGGGTGGCCTCACTACGGGAAATGACTGATCTTCTGTTCATACATTGTATGAACAGAAGATCAGCATTTCTCCCCCTGACAGGACCGGGAGCTGTGTGTGTTTACACACACAGCTCCCGGTCCCCGCTCTGTAACGAGCAATCACGGGTTTCCGGCGGCGATCGCGAGAGCCGACGTTATATTACGTGCTCTCGCGCAGGGGAGCCAACCTGCCGCCGTAAAACTAATCTGGGCGATTTCAAAACCATTTTTCTTTCTAGAATCAATCACAAATTTGTGAAAAGACAGAATCTTAGATTCGTATTCTTTAGGCATTTTTTGCGCAATTCTAGTTTTGGTGCGCATAACAAGGTCACATCGCTTCATAAATCTGTAGCACCACGATGGTGATCCAGTAAAATACTGAATGCCTTTCTCTGGTCCCTGCTGTGGGTGGCTGAGCTGGCACCTGGGCCCTGCCGTGGGTGGCTGAGCTGGCACCTGGTCCGGGCCGTGGGTGGCTGAGCTGGCACCTGGTCCGGGCCGTGGGTGGCTAAGCTGGCACCTGGTCCGGGCCGTGGGTGGCTGAGCTGGCACCTGGTCCGGGCCGTGGGTGGCTGAGCTGGCACCTGGTCCCTGCTGTAAGTGGCTGAGCTGGCACCTGGTCCCTGTTGTGGGTGGCTGGGCTGCCACCTGGTCCCTGCTGTGGATGGATGAGCTGGCACCTGGTCCTGTTAGTGGGTGGCTGGGCTGGCACCTGGTCCTGTTAGTGGGTGGCTGGGCTGGCACCTGGTCCTGTTAGTGGGTGGCTGGGCTGGCACCTGGTCCTGTTAGTGGGTGGCTGGGCTGGCACCTGGTCCTGTTAGTGGGTGGCTGGGCTGGCACCTGGTCCTGTTAGTTGGTGGCTGTGCTGGCACCTGGTGCCTAGACTGGTTGGCTGGGCTGGCACCTAGTCCCTAAACTGGGTGGCTGGCACCTGGTCCCTATACTGGGTGGCTGGCACCTGGTCAGTGTTTACAGATTTAGGGCCAAATCCTCAAAAGAGATACGACGGAGTAATTGCTGTTACTCCGTCGTATCCCTGGTCCTAACTATGGAACTGATCCACAGAATCCCATAGTTACACTGTCGGATCTTAGGATGCAGTACCGCATCCGCCTCTGGGGGCATTTTGCGTCGAAATGCCGCCTCGGGTATGCAAATTAGGACTTACGGAGATCCACGAAGCTTTTCAGCTTCGTTTTTTCTCCGTAAGTTATATTTTGCAAACGCAAAATTAGGGCTGCTTTTACAAGGTGTAAACTGTTTACACCTTGTAAAAACAGACCTTTCTTGCTCGCGACACGATTTTTTTTAAATTTAAATATTTTTTTTTGGCGCCGTATCTTTTTTTTTTTACCCGACGCAACTTTATTGTCCCGTCGCAATCCACAAAGCCCGACGTAACGTAATTTCGCGCTATGCACGTAGGGAAAATGACGTCACGAGCATGCGCAGTACGGCCGGCGCGGGAGCGCGCCTCATTTAAATGGTAATCGCCCCCTAGAGAAGAGGAACGCCTTGCGCCGGCGGAATTTAAGTTACACCGCTGCAAATTCCCAGATAAGTGCTTTGTGGATCGGGCACTAACTTGGGAAATTTGCGGCGGTGTAACTTAAATGGAAAAAGTTAAGTTACGCCGCCTGGCTGAGGATTTGGCCCAGCTGATTAGCCTGCCGATGGTCCCCGCTGATGATCCCGCAGGCTGCCTGCCTGTGTTTTATGACCACCGGTATGTGAAATGGCGGTGACGGGGGGGGGGTGCTGTCAATTTAGTATTCGGACCATAAGACGCAGAGACTTTTTTCTCCATACATTTGGAGAAAAAAAGTGCGTTTTATAGTCTGAAAAATACGGTACCTTTTCCTTCAATTTCCCTTCTAAATGTTTTTTTTTTTTTTTGTTTTCTTTGTCTGAATTTCTCACTTCCTGTTCCTCCTCAGTAAGGTGTTGAGTAAGGCCCCATGCACATGAGAAGCAATTACAACCACCTCTAAACTCACGTTTTCAAAGGCAAAAACGGCGTTTAAAACGCCCGTTTTTCCTGCGAATTGTGCAGCGTTTTGCCGCGATTAGCAGCGTTTTACCGCGTTTGCGGCTGTCAGCGCTTATCTCAAAGACATTGTAGACCCTCCCAAAGTTTAAAACGCAAAAATAAAACGCTTCTGAACCCAAAATTTTGCGTCTGAAAAAACGGACATAAACTCAACTGCTTTAAAACGCCAAAAAACGTGATTGTGTGCATGGACACATAGGATAACATTAAATGTGTTCAGGGGCAGTTGAAAAAAATGCCCAAATGCCTCTGAACTCGAGTTTAGCAGCGTCTCGTGTGCATGGGGCCTAAGCTGTTCTGGCTTACTAAACACCGCTCGGATGATGGTGTGAAGTTTACGGAGGAGAAACAGGAAGTGAGAAATTCAGACAAAGAAAGGGAAATTGAAGGAAAAGGTAAGTGAACCAACGATGCACTAGCTTATAGGAACCTATTTAGAAAATAAAAACAAACCTTTGCAACCCCTTTAAGGCTCACTAACACTTTTGGCAAATGGCAGCATTTCTTCAATGCTAGTTTTGGGCCGGCCTTGTACTAACCATATTTTATTATTGTTTTATTAATGTATAAAATGCTGCTTTTCTCTGTGCTGGAGCAAGAAACAAATATTGACTTGGGTTTTTTTTGTCTCTTTTTTTTCTTTTTCTTTTTTTTGTTCCCTTACCAACCAATAATTCTGCCACAGCACAGAGCCAAATGGCATACTCGTGATATTTCCTATCTGTAGAGATTGGCGGTGCTGCGACTGGCAAAACAGTACTTTGAACATGGATTTTTTTTAATTCCTTTGTATAGAATATCTCCTGTGGTATTGCTTTGCAGTTTAAACTGTTATCTAGCACTTTTTTGCCGTAAATATGACTGAACAGGTGTTGTGCTGCCACTAACTGTGTTTCCAGCTGTCCTCTTCCAGCGCAGCACAGGCAAAATCTGTTGTATAGTCCTATTAGACAGAGTAGGGAATGATCAAACTCTAGATGGAGGTCTTTCGTGCAGGATATGGCAGTTTTATTGCCAGAAGATGGTCAGGAAAGTCTGGCTGGCTAACAAAGATCGTCCTTTAGCTGTTGGGTGTAGTTCCAGTTTTTGTATCCCTTTTGGCAGCAACACAGAGACTGCTGCAGTATGGCCAGCCAGCAAAATTAGGAAATAAGGACCTCTTTTATTTACTCAGGCCTCACAATCACGGGCATTCCTGTCTGCTTGGAGAGAATTCAGGCAGCTCTTTTCCACTGGAAATCTCAGGAGTGTTGGATACTTTCATCTGAGAGTGTTCACACACTTGTTTTTAATGTGCTTTATGGAAACGCTAAAACGACGTGAATACGTGCTTCTTCCAAAAAAACATCTGCACACACTAAAGATATACATTGGCATCTTTTAAATAGAGTTTCCAGGCAGATTTTATAAAATATACATTTTTTGTTTAATCAACAGAGTTGAAAAACCCTCTCGGAGCCCGTTACTGTAAAGTAACTGAACTGCTTGAGAAAAATTAAAAATTTACTTTGCACTGTTAAGTGCTTTCATCTGAAATGTAATGTATTTACAGAGACACCGAAAACACATTTACACTAAACATCATATACTGAGTGCTGCAGGAAAAAAGCATTTTTGTCAGAAACGGAGAACGGAAAAAAAATGAATGTGTCTCATGGACTATATTCCCTTATCAAACAACAATCCAATTATTGGTGTTCAGTCCCCAGTGAGGTTTTATCTCCAGACAAACCTGTAGTAGAACGCCTAATGCAGTGAACACTTGATTATGATTATCTATTAAGAATCATGGAATTCTGTAAATGATCAAGCCTTAAGCTCGTATGTCTTTAACCTTAGAGCAATTTACACAGCAAAATTGTTCTGCATAGTGTGAAGCCTTTGCAACACCACATTCAAGAGTACAAAAGTTCTCAATTGGCATAAGCTAAGCTGTTGATTTCTAATAGCTAAGCGATTAAGAAGAAACCCAGGTTATGAGGGGTGGACCCAGTAACGTACCTAGCACATCTGGCACCTGGGGCTGATCACATTTTTTACCCCATGCTGAATTAAGGGTGTGGTCGAATTGAAGAGTGGGAAGGGCTTAAGGGACAGGGTTAAATAAAACGTGAGCATACTTGCCTCTATAGACTTAACACAAATAACACAATCCATATTACCACCATTGCAATCGTTACTGTGCCACAAGCAAGAGTGTACCAGACATGTACAAACATCAGCACAATAATTTCAAAAACTGAAACTTTTATTACATATCCTTTCTTGCACACTGTAGGGTAAAATAATGTAGTGAGTCCATTGGTCAGAAGTATGTCATATACACCTCAGCGTACAGAGTGTAGTAGTCAGAAGTGGTGCAAGGCTCAGGAATGCATAACGTAGAGTGCATATTGCAGATAGTGCATTGCTCCAGAGTGTACACTGCAGAGAGTGCAGGAGTACGTATCGCACGGAGTACAGGGGCCAGGAATGTGTAAGAGAGTGAAGGAGGGCAAAGAGTGAATTACACAAAGCGCAGAGGCCAAGAGTGAATATCACAGATAACGTAGGGGCTGGGAATGTGTAACGCAAAGAATACAGGGTCAAGAATAGATGGCAAAGGGAGTGCCTGGGCCAAGAGTAGATAGGGGTCAGGTGGAGGTAATGCACAGACTGCAGTGGTGGGTAGCACAAAGTGTTAAAGTGGTTGTAAACCCACTTTTCAAAAAAAAAAAACACCACCTGCAAGACAAAGGCATAATGGGCTAGTATGCATAGCATACTAGCTCATTATGTAATACTTGCCTCAGATCGAAGCCCCCACAGCCGTCCTCGTACACCACTCGGGCGGCCGACATCTCTCCCGGGGGTTACTCCCTGGTATCGCGGCTCTGGAGCTGTAATTTGGCCCGACCCGTGATGACGTCACTCCCGTGCATGCACTTGAGGGCCGCCAGTCACGGCACGACCTCCTTTAGGAACGATTGCCGTTTCTGAAGTGCACCTGCGCTGTTTATAATGCATCGGCTCTCATCATTATTGTAAATACTGTATCCCCTAAACCGTGGAGGTTTAGGAGATATTTCGAGCACCTACAGGTAAGCGTTAATCTAGGCTTCCCTGTAGGTAAAAGTGGTTGTAAAGGGTTTACAACCACTTTAAGGAGGGTTTAGCACAGAGTTGCAGGGTATAGGTGTGCCTAACACACAGGCCACTGTGTGTGTGTATGTATGTATTGTGTGTGTGTGTGTGTGTGTGTGTGTGTGTATATGTGTATATATATATATATATATATATATAATCTGAGTTAGAACAAGCTAGACCCTCATCCTTTACAAATCTCCCTAAAGCCCATCTCCCCCACAGTACAAATAAATGCTCTCAACACTACATCCCCATTCCCAGGCCACCCCCTCAGCCCCCCCCCCCCCAAGCACATAGCCCCTTAGTACAGTCAATTTTTTTTAATGAATATTTGTACATAAATATGCACATTTTTTGCAATCATATGTGCATGTGTGTACGCTAGAAAATCCAATTTTCTGGTATTTTCTACCGATGATTGTTTTCTTAAAGTGGATGTAAACCCCCCCAAAAAAAAAATGTTTATGTCACAATGTAGAGTATAAGATTTCCTATCATCTGTGCCCAGTCTTGCCACACAGAGTTAATCCAGCTCTGAGCAATCATCTTTTATTGTTCAGTGAAATACAACAGACTTCCAGATAAAAACCAAAGTCCTTGCTTCTGAAAAAAAAGTGCACAATTCACATCCCCTCCCCTGTGTTTTGATTAAATGTTGGGGTGAGTCACAGTTCAGTGCCATGAGAAAATGCAACAGCCATCAGAATATACATAGAGCTGGAGGGAAAAGGGGAGGGGGGTGTGAATTGAGCACTTTTTACAGAAGCTGTGTATGTCTGCAAGCAGTGCACGAGATATGTAAATAACCTGTCACTCAAGCAAGGACTTTGGTTTTTATCTGGAAGTCTGTTTTATTTCCCTGAACAATAAAAAGAGGATTGCTCAGAGCTGGATTAACTCTGTGTGGCAAGACTGGGCACAGATGATGTGAAATCTTATTCTCTACATTGTGACATGAAAAAAAACAAAAAAACATCCACTTAAAGGTCAGTCAGGTAGAGATCCCAGAAAATCTATAGATATACTATTTTGACTAAATTGACATGATTGAGGTTTGCTTATTGGGGCTTACACAAAATTACAACTGCTCACCCTACCCATGACACAGCGGGGCACCACATATTTTAAGGAAATTAAAGCATTCAATGGATAATTTCATGTAATATCTCACAACAGCCAGCCAAATTTAAGTTTTCAGTGTCTTCTTATCAAATTCCAGGTTTCAGTACAACTGTGTCACTGAATCGTGCAAGTATTATTTCAGATTGGTTGCTATAAGACAGCTCTTTGCACATTTCTTTGTAAGTTGGGAACAGAAATAGTCATGTGTATGACTGTAATGTTTTTTATGGAAATATATCCATTTACCGGCTTTTTCATACACTTCCACCACTGTGCTTTCCAAATTCATTACAGCTTCTTTATGATGTGTTGTATTAAATAGGCGGTAAAACTGTGATTAAAATACTGCCGTAAATTAGGTCTCCAGTTATTGGGACCAAATCATGGTACCACTTTGACATGTAAAGGTTTTTTCTTAAAATTATAGCAAATCGGTTGCTCATATATCTCCCAGTTCCTGACCGCGTTCTGGATTCTACATGTTCTAGAGACCCTTTCATAATAATTTTTTTATTTTTTTGTGAGAGCATTAATAAATCCCCACAAAGCCTGCCATTTCCAGCTTGTAATAAAAGGAATTGTTGCAATGGGCATACGTCCAGAAGTGGTGCTTGGTTGTTTTTATAGAGTCCGATGGCTGCCATCTGGCATTGATAGGGAGATGGTGTTGTCATCAGTTTTTTGATGCAGGAAAGGAAAGAATCATAATCTGTTTCCTGTGGATAAGTAAAGGGGTTAAGATACTAGTAAAAAAAAAATCTCAGTACCTTAAAGGAAAGTTGTGTTTACTTAGTACAAACAAGGACATACTTTTGTGCTTCAGAGATAATATAATCTGCACATAATTGACCTACAATAACCAACTGGTCCTTTGACGGGTTTAGGAGCAATAAACTCATGATTGGTTGTCCCTTCTTTGTAGGAACTTCTGTAAATAAAGGCTATGTAGATTAACTTTTTGTAATACCATATATGTTCTACAAGTGCAAAGAAACAAAACGTGATCTTGTCAAAAATTTAGAGCGGTCATGACTAAACTTCCTGTTTTATCCTAAGGAGTCTAAATAGCCCTCCTAGTTCTTGAAATATGGAATATTTAGTGTCCATGTTGTAGACATGAGGAGAGTAGGAGGGTTTGAGTAGTTTAGCAGAGGACAACTATGTAGGGCTGAAATTAAACGGTGCACCAAATGCTTAATGTTGCCAGATGACAACAACAGGATTGATTAGCTGAGGGCATTTATCGCACTTTAACATGCATATTGTATTGCATAGGGTCTTTAACAGAATAAAACGGATAGAAATGTGCATTTATTGAACAGTTGTACTGTATTTTTTAAAACTTTGCTCCGGCATACACTTTAAGTTTCTTAGGAACATTTAAGTCCTCTCCACTAAAAAAATAAATAAAAAAATAGAGCTAATATTTTCCTCAGTAGGTCTGCTACAGACTTGAAAAGGTTATGTTCTCTCACCATTTTTAGGTGACAAATACCATACTGGTGATAATCACATTTTTTTTTACCTCTCAAAAAAACAGAAGGTAAAACAGTGCGATTTTATCACATTCCCCATGAAGCAGTGTTTCGTGGGTGGAGTTCTGAGAGATGTTTGACATTTTCATTTTTCGGGGTCAAAAAACAAAGTGAGCTACTTTCCTTTGGCTGCAGGCATTAAAGCATTTGATATATTTATAGTGGTGGTAGAAGATGAACAACATTTTTTGTTTAACATTTTTTTTATTTTTTTTATTCATGTTCATTTATAATGTGTCATGTCACTTATGAATTTCTCACGTTTTGTGTGTATGTAATATATGTATACTTTATCACTTATTACACATTGTGTAAGGAAGATGTTTTATACAGTTTAGATGCTTATAGTCGTTTTATGCTTATTAATTTTAGTAGTACTACACATCCAAAATTATTTTGCTCACGTTAAAGTTGCAATTTCAGGTTACTTTGAGATCCAGGACATGCATTCTAAATTCTTGTCTTTGCTTGTATTGCCCCTTCCAGTCTTTTAAGTTAAAGTAGAACTATAGGAAGAAAAAAAATTGGGGGGATAAAGCAAGTGAGGGCTATTACCCATGTAAGATTCTTTTTTCAAAGACCAGAGCACTTTTTGCGATTCGGCACTGCGTCGCTTTAACTGACAATTGCGCGGTCGTGCGACGTTGCTCCCAAACAAAATTAGCGTCGTCCTTTCCCCACAAATAGAGATTTCATTTGGTGGTATTTGATCACCTCTGCGATTTTTAGTTTTTGCGCTATAAACAAAAATAGAGCGACAATTTTTGAAAAAAAATAATTTTTGCTTTAATAAATATCTACAAAAATATATAAAAAGGAAGGGATTAAATATGTTCCCTGGGTGTGTTCTAACTGTAGGGGGGGTGGCCTCACTAGGGGAAATGACTGATCTTCTGTTCATACATTGTATGAACAGAAGATCAGAATTTCTCCCCCTGACAGGACCGGGAGCTGTGTGTTTACACACACAGCTCCCCGCTCTGTAACGAGCAATCGGGGGTGCCTAGCGGCGATCGCGCCTGCCGGGCATGCGCACGGGGGTCCGGGCGTGCGCCCCTAGTGGTCTGCGCGAGAGCCGGTGTTATATTATGTGCTCTCGCGCAGGAGAGCCGACCTGCCGCCGTAAAACAACGGCGGCTGGTTGGGAAGTGGTTAATGGGCTATGTCATTTATGTGGCTTTGGTCTAAATACAATGTTGACCACTTTTACGTCCTAACCTAATCCCTTATAACATTCTATAGATCTATTTAGTTAAAAGTGAAATAAATAGTTTGGAATTTCCATGAAATTTAAAATAAAAAAATATTTTTCTAGATGCATGTAAAAAAACACAGTTTTCCTGATCAGGGCTTTAGTGTTTAAACCACATTGCTGCAGTGTATTGACGCACCTCAAAAGGCTTCTCTCCATAATCTGGTAACTCCCTTTCTTTTCTGCGAACACCTTTCTTTTAAGTGTTGGTCATATAGGAACGCTTTTCCTAAAAAAAAAAAAAAAAAAATCCATCGTTGGTTACTTCCAGCTTATGTGCAAATAATCCGACGTGGTGTGACTACTGAGAGGCTTCTCACAGCCATGAATTTGATTCAGACCTACCTTGGAAGGTTGTATCTAGCTGGTTATAAAGCCATGGGATGGGTAGTTACCCACACAGATTCACTCTATCAAAATATGTGAAATCTGGCTGCAACAAATTGCAGAAAACTCAGGTTATATTACATCTGTCATATGAAAAATAAAGGTGCTGCCACTACTGGCCTATTTTTATAAAGGCTACTTGCCTGGCTGTCATGTCATCTTCTAGATTAATACTTTGAGTCACTGACCAGGACAAGTATGCTGCTAAGGACCAGTGATTTATGGGATCTACATAATTGTTAAAGGTTAGTAGCTCAGCAAATGTTTAATCCAGAGGATCACTTTACCAGTCAAGGCAGTGTTATGCTTTTAACACTATGGCTGTATTTGATAGCTGGCATTAGCCGTTCACTGACTGGTTTTGCTTGTTGCTTGGACTTGCTCCTTGAATTATATGGAAATGTTTGCTTTACCCACTTTGCTAGATGTCAGTGTTACATATGAACTAAACAGTGTGTGCATCAGTTACCATGTGGTCTAAACCATTGTTTAGCTTTGTGTTAAGTAATAATTCTCTAGGTTTGAACCATATTAGTTCATTAATATTCCTGTTTCCGGTCTATGGCTTTGTCCATGTCACTTAAAAGTACTATTCCTATTTTCCTAAGGAAGTTCAACATGCTAATGTTTTGCAGGGAGGAAGAAATGTTGGAGAACCTCTTGAACTTGAATACAATGCATGTTCATGTAGACTGAACTTTACCTTATATGTTGGAATAGTAGGCTGATTGTCATGCATGGTAAACTTTTTGCTGAGAGATAAGAGTTCTAAGTGTATGAAACACAACTGAGCTTTTTATCTCTTTAATCGAAACACCTGGGGATGTGGCAATTTAGTTTTTGTAGGTATACAATAGACAGATTTTTGCTACGACACCATTAAAGATTTATTTCATGGTTCACTTTAAAAGATAACATATGACTATTTTTTTCATACAAGTTTTGAAAAATCTAGAGCATTGGCAAATGTTACTATTACTATTGCATTGGTAATACATCTTAAACATCAATAAATTATCTTAACACCTTAGGGCACCTCTAAACAAAAATATTGACAACTATGAAATATAGATCTTAAACCACAAGCATGGTGGAAACTGAATAACCACCCCCACATGCCTTTTAACTGAAGCTTTTTGTATGTTTTTCTCAAACTTTAGAGTAGTGACACATTTTTATATCCCCTCCTGTGTATTTATTGTGGTACCCTGTTATGGAGAAATCCTTCTCACAAGCCATTGCACCAGTCAAACTTACTTTTTTGTCCTCAGAACAGGAAGTCGGGGGACTCTTTCTGGTGAAGATGACTACTGTAAAAATTGTAATACTGTAATAAACACAGTTCTTTTGTTGATTTCTATGGCCCTTTGTCACTGAGATAGGAAATGGGAAAAATGATTCCACACTGGGTCAAATGCATCAATTGTAACATGACCAAGGTTCTACACTGCTCTGTTCAAAAGCCAAGACAACTTTACTCCCTTCATCAACCATTTGGCATGACATGCTTTGGTATAAAATGTTATTACAGTTGAAACCACCTACTACAGTTGCAACTTTCAATATAAATTGGTAATCGCTTAACTCAATAAAAAATAAAAAAAAAGGAAACCTAATGTTTTGTCCCAATTTATAATGCTGGTGTTCAGTGTTTTAAAAAATGCACTTATATAGTTTATCTATTTTTAAAAGAAATGTCTAGTTAAAGGGGTTGTAAAGAATTTTTTTCCCCCATAAACGGCTTCCTTTACCTTAGTGCAGTCCTCCTTCACTTACCTCATCCTTCGATTTTGCTTTTAAATGTCCTTATTTCTTCTGAGAAATCCTCACTTCCTGTTCTTCTGTCTGTAAGTACACACAGTAATGCAAGGCTTTCTCCCTGGTGAGGAGAAAGCCTCTTGAGGGGGAAGGAGGCGAGCGGGCAAGTCAGAACACACTCTACTTTGCAGATAGAGAAAGAAGCTGTGTGTTAGTGGGCATCCTGACACTCCTGCTCGCCCCCTCCCCCTCAAGAGGCTTTCTCCTCACCAGGAAGAAAGCCTTGCATCACGGTGTGTAGTTACAGACAGAAGAACAGGAAGTGAGCATTTCTCAGAAGAAATAAGGACATTTAAAAGCAAAATCAAAGGATGAGGTAAGTGAAGGAGGACTGCACTAAGGTAAAGGAAGCTATTTAGGGGATTTTTTTTCCTTTACAACCTCTTTAAAGTCAACCCTTTTTTCAATTGAGACAACTTAAAGGAAATATTGTGTGTATTGGTAAACAAAAAAAAATATATATTTTTTGATAAAGACCACTTAAAAGATCAAAAAGGCTCTGGTTGTTTGGGTATCAATAAACAGGTTAATGTCTATATCTAAACTACAGACAGACAGACATGCTTTATTTATTTTTTATTTCCCTGTGGTTTCTGACATGCTGTTTTTTCTCTTTTAGATGGTGCAGATGTAGATGATGATCCATCTTGTTCGTGGCCTGCATCCTCTCCATCTAGCAAAGACCAGACATCCCCAAGTCACGGAGAAGGTTGTGATTTCGGTGAAGAAGAGGGTATCCCAGGGCTACCATATCCTTGCCAGTTTTGTGACAAGTCATTCAGTCGCCTCAGCTATTTAAAACACCATGAGCAAAGCCACAGTGACAAACTTCCTTTTAAGTGCACATATTGTAGTAGATTGTTTAAGCACAAGAGAAGCCGAGACCGCCATATAAAACTTCATACTGGAGATAAAAAATATCACTGCAGTGAGTGTGATGCAGCATTTTCCAGAAGTGATCATCTCAAAATTCATCTGAAGACTCATACCTCCAACAAGCCATATAAATGTGCCATTTGTAGAAGAGGGTTCTTGTCTTCAAGTTCTCTGCATGGTCATATGCAGGTTCATGAGAGGAATAAAGATTGTTCACAATCAGGAACTAGAATGGAAGAATGGAAAATGAAAGACACACAGAAATGCAGTCAGTGTGAGGAAGGGTTTGACTTTCCAGAGGATCTTCAGAAACACATAGCTGAATGTCACCCCGACTGTTCTCCAAATGATGATAGAGCTGCTCTTCAGTGCATATACTGCCATGAACTTTTTGTTGAAGAAACCTCCTTGCTGAACCACATGGAGCAAATGCATAGTAATGAGAAGAAGAATGCTTGTAGTATTTGTTCTGAGAGTTTTCACAGTATTGAGGAGCTCTACAGCCATATGGATAGCCATCAGCACCCAGAATCCTGCAACCCAAGCAACAGTCCCTCTTTAGTTACTGTAGGCTACACTTCTGTATCAAGTACTACTCCTGATTCAAACTTGTCTGTTGACAGCTCCACAATGGTAGATGTAGCTCCCCCAATACCTAAAAGTCGTGGGCGTAAAAGGGCTTCTCAGCAAACTCCTGATGTCAATGCTCCCTCAAACAAACAAGCAAAAGTTACTTACAGTTGTATTTACTGCAGTAAACAGTATTTCTCAAGCCTGGCTGTTCTCCAGATACATCTTAAAACTATGCATTTAGATAAGCCAGAGCAGGCTCATATCTGTCAGTACTGCTTAGAAGTCTTGCCCTCGCTCTACAATCTAAATGAACATCTCAAACAGGTACATGACGCTCAGGATCCAGCACTAATAGTATCTAGTATGCCTGCCATGGTGTATCAGTGCAACTTTTGCTCTGAAATATTTAATGACCTTAACATGCTCCAGGAGCACATTAGAAGTTCACATGGGTTTGTAAACCCTATTGCAAAAGATAGCAATGCATTCTTTTGCCCTCACTGCTACATGGGATTTCTCACAGATTCCTCATTAGAGGAACACATTCGCCAAGTTCATTGTGACCTCAGTGGTTCTCGCTTTGGCTCTCCAGTATTGGGTACCCCAAAAGACCCTGTGGTTGAAGTATACTCTTGTTCATATTGTACCAATTCTCCAATCTTTAATAGTGTACTTAAATTAAATAAGCACATCAAAGAGAATCACAAGAATATTCCGCTAGCTTTGAATTACATCCACAACGGAAAGAAATCTAGAGCTCTGAGTCCCTTATCTCCTGTTACTTTGGATCAATCCTCTTTAAAGATGATGCAGACCATTGGTGGCACTCCTTCAAGACCTGCAGGCGAGTACATCTGCAATCAGTGTGGTGCCAAGTATTCATCCCTTGATGGTTTTCAAACTCACTTAAAAACTCATCTTGATTCTGTTCTGCCAAAACTGACGTGCCCCCAGTGCAACAAAGATTTTCCTAACCAAGAATCTCTTCTGAAGCATGTCACTATACACTTCATGATCACGTCTACATATTATATTTGTGAAAGTTGTGATAAACAGTTTACTTCAGTGGACGATTTGCAGAAGCACTTGTTAGACATGCATACATTTGTTTTCTTTCGTTGTACCCTATGTCAGGAAGTGTTTGACTCGAAGGTCTCTATTCAGCTTCACTTGGCTGTGAAACACAGTAATGAAAAGAAAGTGTACCGCTGCACTTCTTGTAATTGGGATTTCCGCACAGAGACTGACTTGCAGCTCCATGTAAAGCACAATCACCTGGAAAACCACGGAAAGATCCACAAATGCATTTTCTGTGGTGAATCTTTTGGCACTGAAGTAGAGCTACAGTGCCATATTACAACCCATAGTAAAAAATATAATTGCAAATTTTGTAGCAAAGCTTTCCATGCCATAATTTTGTTGGAAAAGCACTTGAGGGAAAAGCACTGCGTATTTGAATCCAAAACGCAAAACTGTGGAACAAACGGAGCATCTGAACAGGTTCAGAAAGAAGAAGTGGAACTTCAGACTTTGCTGACAAACAATCAAGAGTCCCATAATAGTCATGATGGCAGTGAAGAAGATATTGAGGCCTCTGACCCAATGTTTGGCTGTGACATTTGTGGAGCTGCCTACACAATGGATTCTCTTTTGCAGAATCACCAGCTCAGAGATCACAATATCAGACCTGGAGAAAGTGCAATTGTTAAAAGAAAGGCTGACTTAATTAAGGGCAATTACAAGTGCAATGTTTGCTCCCGTACTTTTTTTTCGGAAAGTGGTCTGCGGGAGCACATGCAGACTCATTTGGGGCCAGTGAAGCATTACATGTGTCCAATATGTGGAGAACGTTTCCCATCCTTATTAACTCTTACAGAACATAAAGTGACACACAGTAAGAGTCTGGACACTGGTAGTTGCAGAATTTGTAAGCTTCCTCTGCACAGTGAGGAAGATTTCTTAGAACATTGTCAGATGCACCCAGACCTGAGAAACTCACTGACAGGGTTTCGCTGTGTAGTGTGCATGCAGACAGTGACTTCCACCCTGGAGCTTAAGATCCATGGCACATTTCACATGCAGAAGACAGGAAATGGATCTGCTGTTCAGGCCACTGTACGTTCTCAGAATCTGCCGAAGTTGTTTAAATGTGCTTCTTGTTTGAAAGAGTTTCGCTTCAAACAGGACTTGGTGAAACTTGATATTAATGGTTTGCCCTATGGTCTGTGTGCCACTTGTGTTAATCTTAGCAAAAGTGCCAGTCCAAATGCCAATGCAGTTTTAAACACAAATCGCCCCCCTATTAATCAGACTGAAAGCCAACCCTGTGTAGAAGGAAAAAATAAAGTGTCTGTGCTCAAGACCCGATGTTCTACATGTAATGTTAAATTTGAATCAGAGAATGAACTTCAAAACCATATTCAGACTATCCACAGAGAACTTGTATCTGAAAACAACACAGCCCAGCTGAAAACACCACAAGTTTCACCGATGCCCAGGATCAGCCCATCTCAATCTGAGGAGGTAATAGTTTTGTGCATGTGTGTAATTTTGTATATTTGGTAGCCACTGTATTTTTCCAAGAATGCTAAAGGATGCATAGATCTTTGGTCAAATCACACAGGTGCTTGTCAGTTTAATTCAAATCATAGGCTGATGTAAATTTTGTTCCAGGCTACTGCACCTTGCCAACATTCATGTGTCTAGCTTGATGGCCACCCATTCTTTCCTTAATAATGGATGTAACTATATGTCCAGATTAGTTAATTATTATAATTTTTTTAATTAAACAAACTTAATTTTCAGAAAATGTAATTTTTATCAATACAGGTTTTAATAATGTAGTTCAAAATAGTTAAAACACTATTTTAGCAGAACCTAGTGTTTCACATCATCCATCTACTGATGAGCAGTAGTTTGATAAAGTAACTTCTTTTTAGATTCTTTTTAGATTTTTGTTTTTATTAAATTCAATGTGCTGTTAACATGAAGAAGGCAGCTCAAACTGAGTATACATGCAGCAAGTTATTGCAAATAAAATTCATTGGGTTTTTTTTTTTTTTTTTTTAGCCTTAGGAGCAATTGTTTTAATGACAGTGGCGGAGGTAAGGTCTAAGGGGAAAAATATTTGAAGGTAAACAAGCTGAAATCTAGGGGTCTAAAATAAGCAATTTCCTGCCAAGCACTAAAATGCTATTACACATTTTAAGGTAATGCTTTTTTATTCTAATCAATTCTTATATTCATATTAAATGTTCACTTCTTGTCCAATTCACGCTTTGGTTTTACATATTTAGAAACCTAACCTATGTTCTGCTTAATCGTGCACTTTAAGAGGGTCCAGATCCTCCTGTGTGTGCCAAGCCTCCTCCCATACACAAAGAATTCTACAGTCTTGTATGAATATTAACCACCTCCAGTCCATGAGAATTCTGACATTTCTCTCACGCATGTAAAAATGTGCATTTATTTTTTGCAAGAAAATATCTTGGAACCCCCAAACATTTTTTTATTATTTTTTTTTAGAAAAAAACGGTTGTTGCAATTTTTTCTCACGATTATGGACAGTGTACTGAGCTGTATGTGTGGTGAACTGTATTTCCTGATATGTAAACAAATATGCAGGCCAATGAATTGGCTGGCCGATTAATCGATTATGAAAATAGTTGACAACTATTTTCATAATCGATTATTTGTTTCGTCCCTACTCAGGATATTTGAGCAGCAGTTTAATGGAATGCAAATTTTCAGGAAAAAATACACTTTAATGAATTTTCGTGCACAAAACACAATATAATACCCAAATTTTGGAAAAATATAAAGGATTCTTATGCAGAATAAATGGGTACACAACCTGTTACACTTCATATTTCCGTATGCCTGTGGAATGGCACAAACTACGGTACCTAAAAACCACCATAGGCAAAGCTTTAAAAGCCCTTTCGGGTTACCAGTTTAGAGTAACACAGCAGATCTAGCACTGGAATTACTGCTCTTACTGACATTCGTGACAAAACCTCACATGAATGGTGATTTTACCGTTTACATATGTGTGCTGGACTTGCGTGCGCATTTGTGCATGAACACAAGGAGATGGGGGGGACGCTTTAAATTTTTGTGTATTTTTTTTAATTGAATTTATTGCTATCACAAGGGATGGAGAAGCATCCCTTGTGATAGCATGGGCCGTGAGAGGTCATCTTTGGAGATCTAAAATCCATTATACCCCAGATCTCTCCTGATTAAACAGAGATTGGTTTGATCGGATGCTTTGCAATCCGGTAACCGCTTGTAAACGAACAAACCACAACAGAAAAGTGATAATCCTTGTTGTTTCCAGTTTCTGATATCACGCAGGGGGAGGAACAATGGAAGTTGCTGCCACTCTTCCTGGTGCATATGATGTGACTGGTCACATCAGTACCGGGCTCCCCAGTGGGGAGGAAGAGGGGGCCCTCTTCCGCCACATGTAAAAGTGATAACTCTTACATGAAATTCCATCAGCAGCTCTAAAAAATGATACCACGACCATAGCTGCAGCCATGCTAGTGACATCATTACTCTGGTCCAAGGATGCATAAATGACATCCATATGGCAGAGGGGAAAGGGTTAAGTAAAACAGAGTAGCCTGTCATTCCATTAGTACACCAGAAGAATGATCTCTCATAACTTAATGTGTATGTGCCTTGGTAGTTGGGCTGTATTGTATTTATGGGGGCATGAGCCAGATTGTTTGTCACTGGTTACCTTTGTTTACCAGCAATCTGTGTGTGAAGAGACCTACCTGCCTGTTAATGTCATAGAGCTTTTCTGCAGACATAAGCAAACCTGCTCTATAGGTATTCATTATCAATCTTGTAGCGGCATGTTGCTCTTGGGCCTTTAGCAGGGGACACTTAATGTTCTAGCACCACGTGTATTTTTGTGTGTGTGTGTTTGTATATACACTATATTGACAAAAGTATTGGGACACCTGCTTTGGGGTTCAATATTGTGTTGGCCCACCCTTTGCAGCTATAACAGCTTCCACTCTTCTGGGAAGGCTGTCCACAAGGTATAGGAGTGTGTCTATGCGAATGTTTGGATGGGGTAGAAGTGACAAACTTGACTGGCCTGTGTAGAGTCCTGACCTCAACCCAATAGAACACCTTTGGGATGAATTAGAGTGCAGACTGCGAGCCAGGCCTACTCGTCTAACATCAGTGCCTGACCTCACAAATGCGCTTCTGGAAGAATGGTGAAACATTCCCAGAAACATTGAAGCTGTTATAGCTGCAAAGGGTCTGCCAACTCAATATTGAAACCGACAGACTAAGACTGGAATGCCATTAAAGTTCATGTGCGTGTAAAGGCAGGTGTCCCAATACTTTTGACAGTATAGTGTGTGTGTTTACATATATAATTGATGTTATTAGTGAACTGCTTGGTCAAAGTGCATAGCTACCACACTTTTTGTTAGAATCTTTCTACACTTTGAAGGGCTTTCCCTATTTTGCGATATACTAGATATAGAAATATGCAGATTAGCCAACATAGGGGAAAATTCCTAATTTTTAATCTTTCTGCCTCCCTTATTAACAACTGCTGAGATAAAACTTTAGCCACGCAAGTCTCATATTATTTTGAGTGAGCCAGACTATCGCTGCAAGGGGGAGCTGTAAAGAAATTTTTTTTTTTTTTTGTGAGCCAGATTCTCAAAAGAGATACGACGGCGTATCTCCAGATACGCCGTCGTATCTCTGAGTCTGGCCGGTCGTATCTATGCGCCTGATTCTTAGAATCAGTTACGCATAGATTTCTATTAGATCCGACTGGCGTAAGTCTCTTACGCCGTCGGAATGGAACTGCATATTTACGCTGGCCGCTAGGGGCGTGTTCGCTGATTTACACGTCGAAATATGTAAATCAGCTAGATACGCAAATTCACGATCGTACGCCCGGCCGACGCAGTACAGTTACGCCGTTTACGTTAGGCTTTTCCCGGTGTAAAGTTACCCCTGCTATATGGTGGCGTAAGTGCGGCATACCAATGTTAAGTATGGCCGTCGTTCCCGCGACGAAATTTGAAAATTTTACATTGTTTGCGTAACTCGTCCGTGAATGGGGCTGGACGTAATTTACGTTCACGTCAAAACCAATACCTCCTTGCGGCGTATTAAGAGCAATGCACACTGGGAGATTTCCACGGACGGCGCATGCGCCGTTCGTGAAAAACGTCAATCACGTCGGGTCATGGTTATTTTACATAACACATGCCCCCTGTTCCAAATTTGAATTAGGCGGGCTTACGCCGGACGATTTATGCTACGCCGCCGCAACTTACAGAGCAAGTGCTTTGAGAATACAGCACTTGCCCGTCTAAGTTGCAGAGGGGTAACGTAAATCGGATACGTTACGCCCGCGCAAAGATACGCGGATCTACGAAAATCTGGCCCATTGTGCACAATTATTGGGCAAGTTCTAATTTTGAGGATTAATTTTATTATTGAACAACTATAGTGCTCTCGGTCAATTCAAAATGTTTATAAACCTCAAACCTGAATATTTAAGAAAGTAAAAGTGAGGTTTGGGCTTTCTCAGAATATCTGTGTGCACAATTATTGGGCAACTATTAGGCTGGGTTCACACACATTATTCGCACCGCATGCCTGTGCACATCACATGCAATGTCTGTACCGTGCGACTTCAGCCATACAGTTTGAAATTGCATCGCATTCAGACCAAAATGGTGCAGGACCCTTTTTTTTTTTTTTGGTCCACACTGAAATCAGATCGCATGGGTGTTCAGACCCATGTGATCCAATTCCATCTTATTACAAAGTTCACACTGCGGTCTGCAAACAGATTTGGGGGTGTCATTTTATATTGGCACCTGCTGCAGAGAGCAGTGTGAATTGCCTGCGATTCAGATGCGATGCGGGAACCCACACAGGAATCATTGTAGTTCCTGCATCACACCAGTGTGAACCGAGCCTTGGTGTGCAGAATTAATATGCAACTAAATGAAAAACAAACTTTCCCATCTCACTTCTTTTCATCTGGTAAAGTGAGAATAAACAAACAACTCTTTATGAATAAACATTTCTGACATTTAAAAAACAAAATAGGTGGCAAATCTAACCACCCTTCTTTTCAATAACAGTCTGTTTCTGTTTCTTGATTTGTTGATGATCAACTTTTTGTGCAGCAGCAGCCACAGCCTCCCAGACATTCTTAGAGAGGTGTATTGTTTTCCTATACCGTAAATCTCCCATTTAGGAAGGGCCCACTAGTAGACATGTGCACAGCAAAAAAATTCGTTTATTTCTGTTTCGTTTCTGTTCGTTTATCGTGATTCGTAACGAGTCGTAATTTCGTAAGACGTTAGTCATCGTATTCGTACTCTTTAGTATTTTCGTAACACTCTTTTTTCCGTTTCCGTTTTTTCTGTTAGTTTATTTTTCGTTGAATCGAGATTCGTATTTTCGTTATATTTTGTATTCTGCCGCGTTCGTATTTTTAAAATGATTTTATTCGTTCCTTCGTTTTTACGTTGGTTTAATTTTCGTTGTTTTGCTATTCGTATTTACATTATATTTTCCATCATGCCGCGTTCGTATTTTCGTTGCTTTATGATCATTCGTATTTTCGTGTCTAATTTCCTCTGATTGTAAAAACTTACTTTTGTAGATTTTATTGCTTTCGTAATTCTGTTAGAATACATTTTATGTTTATTCAACACACTACTCGTCGTAATTTTGTAATTTGTACTTTACTGTGATTGACTTGACTGTCTTAGTTAGCACACACACCCTGTCTAGAATGAAGTCTGACATAGAAGAAAACTAAAATATGTCAGATATTACAAATACAAATCTAGAAATTAGATGCACTGCAGTCTAACACAGAAAGACACAAGGAGCCAGGAGGTAATGAGAAAGAAGCTCATTGGGGGAAGGAACAAACCTCTTCAGAGGAAAGGGACAGCGCTCAGTGGCTATTGGTCAATGTCCAGAAATATTTCAGTACTAACGAAAGCTAATTTACATTATTTCGTATTTTCGTTGTTTTCATTTCAGTTTTCCGAAGATTCGTAATTTATTTTTCGTTAGTTTAGATTTTCCTTTTTTATTCTTTGTTCGGCATTTCGGTTGTTTTCTTTTCGGTCTTCGAATATTAGTAAGTTTGCATTTTCGTTCATTTTATTTTTCGTAATTATTATTTTTTTTGGGTTCGGTATTTTCGTTATTTCTATGTTTTCGTTTCTTTCATCTTTCGTATCTTTGTTGTTTTTCATATTCGTTATTTTGAAAATATCGTTATTCGTTATTAATTGCGCTAAACCATTCGTTCATTCGTATGTTAACGAATCAAATAAAATATTCGTAACTTAAAAAATTGCACATGCCTATCCACTAGTTCTCAATAGGGTTTAGATCAAGTAAGAGAGCCATGTCATTAGTCTTTTATCTTTAAGGCCTATACTGGCTAGCCATGCAGTGGAGTACTTTGATGCATGCAAAGAAGCATTATCCTGCATAATTATCATGGTCTTTTTGAAAGATGCAAACTTTTTTCTGTACCACTGCTTGAAGAAAGTGTTTTCTAAAAACTGGCAGTAGGTTTGGGAGTTGATTTTGAGTCCATTTTCAACCTGAAAAGGTCCAACTAGCCTCATCTGTAATAATACCAGCCCTCCACCTCCACCTTGCTGGCACCTGAGTCAGAGCTCTGTGCCCCTTACTGATCAAGCCACAGGCCCATCCAGCTGGTTCTTCAAGAGCCACGCTCATCTCACCAGTCCATAAAATCATTGAAAAATCTGTCTTCAGGTATTTCTTGACCCAGTCTTGAAGTTTCAGCTTAAGTGCAGAGGTGGTCGGGTTTCAGTCTTCCTCATCTTGGCCATGTCTCTGAGCACTGAACACCTTGTACTTCTGGCACTCCAGGTAGGTTACAGTTCTGGAATATGACGGCACAGGAAGATAATGGGTTCCTGGTAGCTTTACAGTTTAATTTTCATCCTTTTTTTAATCAACGGGTTTCTTGCGACCCTGTTGACTATTTGAAACAAAACATTTTGTTCTGTGATCACGCCCCAATTTCAAGAGTGCTGCATCCCTCTGAAATACTTTTTTTGACTTTTTGACCCATTTTTCCTGAGGAAAGGCTGCCTAATAATTATGCACACCTTGATATAGGGTGTTTATCTTTTTAGGCCACACCCTCCCTCATAACACAAATACAAATCACCTGATATGCTTAAATCCAGTAAGCATTCAGGTTTATACAGCTTGGAGTTGGACAATATGCATACAAAATATGATTTTGGTCAAAATATTCACTTGCCTAATAATTGTGCACACAGTGCAATTATTAAGTATAGCTGCCTCCAGGTACAATGTTTTTTAAAATATTAAAGGAGTTCTATGGTCACAGCATACTTTAAGTTTTAAACATCACCATTGTAATAGCAATACAAACACATGTTATGTTTGACAATCTGACAAGCTTACTTGAGAAATCTCTTTGTTGTGCTTGCTGCCATCTTCTGGCCATCTTTCCATAATATCCTGGATTCCCTGCATGCTTTGCATCTTCTTCTCTGCTGTTTACTTTCAGCTTCTAAGGACGACATATCCCATGGTACCTTACTACCTGCAAGCAGTGATTCCTGTACTTCCTCTGCCTTCTGAAACTCCTCCTCCTCCTCCTCCTCCTCCTCATCACCTCAGCAGTTCAGAAGGCAGGCTCTTTGAATTCTGTGACACATCAGTGCCTACTCACAGGACAGAGTGAATATGTGTTATAGAACGAATGGAATTAAATATTTGGGGATCATCATAAATACATTTGCAAACTTCAAGATCGTTTAACCACTTTTCACCCGTGCTATAGCCGAATGCCGCGCTCTTCGACTGTTGAGACTTCCGACCGGCTGATTACAGAACAGGGTTAAGGGCCAATCACAGGCAGGCTCTTTGCCACGTGATCAGCTGTCAGACAATAATGGTTGATCAAGGAAGTAGACAAGCTGGCTATTGGCTTTTTTTTCTCCTCAAGATCACTGTGAGGAGAGAAACAGAAAGCTGTTAATCAGCTTCTGTTACAGGAACATTGGTCCCTGCCTCAGTGCCTGCCAGTGAAGCTAAATCAGTGCCACTTATTAGTGCCTCACCATCAGTGTCACCTGTCAGTGCTGCCTATCAGTGCCACCTATCAGAGCTCATTAGTGCCACTTATCAGTGCCCATCAGTGTAGCTTCATCAGTGCCGCCTCATCAGTGCCCATTGGTGCATATCGGTGAAGGAAAAAAATAGTTTGCAACATTTTATAAAAAAATGTTTGGTTTATTTAGCAAAAAAAAAAAAACAGTAGTAATTAAATGCCACTAAAAGAAAGCACTATATGTGTGAAAAAAAATATTCTAATTTGTTTTTCTTTTTTGAGTACAGTGTTGTATTACCAGGCAACTGTCATTCAAAATGTGATAGGGCTGGAAGCTACAAATTGGTCTGGGCAGGAAGGAGATGTTAGTGCCCAGTAGGCAAATGGTTAAAAGGAATAGGCTAAAAATAATTGAAATGCAATGTGGAAATATTTGATTTAACATTTTTGACCATAAATACATCTTAACACCTAATAATATTTAATTTTTACTGATCTTTAACCATACACATGTTAAAATAAAAACACAATGCCTCTACATTTCTTTTAACTGGAGATATTTTAGTGAACTAGAAAATGGCTCCTATATTTACAACTATTTATGTCATGGCCCACAAACTGAGACACGGTTTAAATGTATATTACTCCCTCTTATCGCCATAAGACAGAAAGTTCCAGCATTAAACCCCCGAGATTTATCTGGGGAAAGAGGGTAATCTTTCAAATTGATTGTCGTAATGCATTAACAATGTAGTAATGCGCATTGTGAATTTCCATTGTCATTGAAGTTGTAGAATTGTGCATACTACTGCACTGTGTGCCATAAGTTAGAGCCTGTTTATGTTAATAGATTAAAGTTCAAATCATTTAAAAGAAAATAGCTGGTACTAGGTGCCTTGCACTGATAAGGGTCCCACTGCAAACCATCTAAACCCCTGTCACATAATTAATTAAAAGCTAGGGTGGAGTTGAAAAGTGCATCTTTAAACAATGACTTGTATTTACCCAGCTCTTATTATTTCAGTCCAGTAAACAATCTCGTAACGGACAAATCTCTTTCTTACCGTGAAAGGGTTACAGACCCCACAATTCAGCACACACGGTCAGTAGGGAGCTGATGGTTGTTGTGTGCCTTTGCTTCACTGGACTTTGCTTTGATGAGGCATGACCTGAAGAAGATAAAGGGCTTAATTTATTATTTTGTAATTTTCAGTACCACATAAAATGAAGAGTCTGAACGGGAGTAAATTGGAAGCAGCATTGTGCCTGGGGAGTCTCTGCATCACTATGCTTGCTTAGAGGAGAGCGTAAAATCACCACTTACATGTACTACAGTTATAAATATTACATATAGCATATTGCAATAGACATTGCAACAAGATGAAATTCACACAGATACACAGATCATTTTCTTTGACAACTTAATCTTGTGGAGAGCGCTGCAGATTCTATCGCAATAAAAAAAGGAAGCAACATCCACGTTTGACATTTAAAGGGACACATAGTCATCACTTTCCTAGTTTAATTTTACCACAGCATAGTAAAGGTCACATCCTCTGTGAAATATGGGAATTTCATTGATGTTCATTTTTTTCCTATGGTATATCGGTGGAATATGAAAATAATATCAACCGTGTTTTCATAGCTGTTTTTCTTTTAAGTTCTCTGTCACTGCAGGTCAGTCTGGTTGGGCCTCAGGTGGTTTCGCTCCCGATGTCAAGCCTTAGCTCACCATAACCCACGCACTTTGGTGTTCTTCCTGAGCCGCGTAGCAAAGTATTGGTAGTTTTAATTAAGCCCTTGAAGATTCACTGTACATTTCTACCATATACAATTTTTGTTCAAAATTGATCTGGGCCCTCACCTCAGAAATCCTATTTTTCAGAGGGATTACATCTTATTGAAAATTCAGGAAAGACGATATTTCCCTGTAGATGGTTCAATATCAAGTGTTGATAGTATTCTACATTCCAAGTAATTGAGGGGAGGAGAAAAGCTGTTCACTAAATTGATGATTTCAGGATTGCTGGTAGCAGGGCAAGTTAAGCCTGTAGTCGCATGTGTCTATAGATCTCCTTTGTAGCTCGCTGAGGTGTATTAATAGGTCTGCAGGAGAAAAAATATATTGTACTGCAAATGGTTTCTGCTGTAGGCTGTCTGTGTTAAGATATTTAAGAAAACATGGCCTTTTACATTTCAGTGACTCCGGTAAATATATTATGCAACGACAGATGTAGTTGTATATGACCAGAACAAAATCATTTGAATTATCTTGTTCTAAACGGTCCTGGATTTAGACCTTTGGGGGGGGGGGGGCACTACAGGGCAAGACATGTAAGGAAAGAAGAAGGTCCTTTACTCTCTGCTAATTTTGTCTCTGTCTTCTAGCTGAATTCTGATCTAGGGCCAAGCCTGTCCCAAATTCAGCCAATCTCGTGATTTCACGTTAATCTTGCTAACAACCTTTTACCCCATTCAAGATTGTAGAGTGTTGGATTCGCCCCATGAACCATTCGGGGTCAAGCGGGGGAGTGAGCTTCTATCTCCAATGCTAATAAATCAATGCTGGTCATTAACTTCACTCCCACACATTGGGTCTGGGCTGTTGCCTGGCACTTTCCAACATTTTTCAAACAAGGCAATAAATTCCATGACACAGTAATGTTAAAACGGGCATAGTCAAATAATTTGAGAAGTTGAAATGTAAAACCTCTACCAGAATCCCTAATCCCTTTCTTCTTCGCATCTGAAGTAAGCTTAACTGTGCCATATCTTGACATCCACTAACACTTTGTTATTTTTTTAAAATAATTAAACTAATTTAATGAGCATTACATATTTTTCTAAAAGAAAGTATGGGGCACTGTCTAGTGGGGGGCCTGGGGAAATTTTTGCCCCCTTATAAATACAGCACTGGTTGTAAAAGCATATTTTCAGTAAGTCTTACATTTAAAATCATTGTCCCCATTTAAAAAAATACATGAGAATGGATGTAGAGAAAACATAAAGGAACGTATGATGATAAAAATGCAGGAAAGCTGACTAGCTGTTTTAAAGGTGCAAGCTAAGCAGCTGTCTTCTTGTTGCTGGATTCTTGATGAAAAAGCTTGACAGAGAGGTGCATTTCTAATCAGTATACTACAGCTGCCATCAACTTGATGTGGCCATGAATAAATGGGTCAAGAATTTGTTTGGCTGCATAGATACTTGGCTACAGATAAGGTAGACTAAATGGAAAGGGCAAGTGATAAGGCCCTCAAACACTATTCTTTGGGCATGCTGTGGGTCCACATCACCACCAGGATCTTAAAAGATGAATAAACAAGGTTAATTGCTAACATTAATTAAAATTTAAAAAGTCACCTTATTTAAAGGAACAACACTGTTTACTGTAACTGCCTATAAAATGTTAGATGGAGCTTGGCTTCAGTTTGTTAGTGTATTTAAATCTGCTCGTCCATCTAACACTAACCTCCACCCAGACCGACAGTGCTGTTGTCCAAGGGTGCATCTGCGCTACTTGATGCAGAATGGAGATATTCTAATACAGGAAGTGTACTACTGGCCAGATGACCAGATAAGAACAGAGCGAAAAAAAACACGAATGCAGCACCACATTTAAAAAAAAAACTTTAAGGTATGCGGCTTACCCAAAGTGGCATAGTATCACAAACTTCGACCCATCACGGCAAATGATAGGCTTTAACAGTAATCCTTAATTAGAAGTAAATAAATAAAAATTATAACATAACAGTCAAGGTTTCAATACAGTGTCATAGTAATTCAGAAAAGCGCCACATTGTTAGTTGTGTATGGTTCAGGAAAGGGCTTGATCCTTGAGTACATTTTCCCTTAATGTCAGTGCAGTAAGTGATGGAAGCTCTCCCAATTGGGGTCTTTTTTTTTTTTTTTTTTTTACATAGTTGAACAAAACATACAAGTCATGTCCTCCATGTGGAATTCTTGAGGTAACACCTAAAGAGGAGGCATGTCTGTGTGAGTTTGTAAAACAATCGGACTTTACACCTAATGTTGGCTTGCAATATAGAGAGCATGCAATATATTAGCAGGTGTAAATAGGAGAAAGAAAGTAGGAGAGAGGGAAAGGGGGAGAAGAGGTGATTTGTGGGGGTTGTGGTTCTACTCTAAATAGGGTTGACAATGGAGGGTTAGTGATGACTTCATGGAGACTTCACATAGATCCCCCAATAATGAATGTTGTGGAATTGTTGATATTATTTGAGAGATACTGAATCAGTGTTTGCACAAAGGGACATGGCCACTAAATGTGCTGATATATATATAACATGTATGTGGGTTGGAACAAGGTACCAAAGAAATTGGTTGTTGTTTGTCTCAAGGTCATACACATTGCTACAGTAAGAAATGGTGGTTTGCTAAACTTGGTTCCAGTCTTCCGGTTCAATAGCTGCTAGGTTTTCTGCCACTTTATTCTGTAAGTGGGTGGGATAAGGGAGTGTGTAGTAAGTAGTGTTACTATAAAGCAAAGAGATCAAACCTTGGGAGTGTGTGTCATTCAGACATTTAGAGTCACTGCTTATCTGAAGTATTCTTTGTTGTAAAGAGAGGAACAGTATGACATGTGAACTGCGGTATAGCTTATGGACACAATTATGATCTCACTATAATAACTGATTAAAGATCCTAGAAGATTTCAGTATCTGAAGACGTTATAAAGAGGAGGATAATTTAGTTGAGGTTACCTTACCCAAAAATGTCATGTTATTCAACATTGTAATGAGTGTGTGTGATAACTGGATTGGGCAGTTTGGGTCTAGCTGGAAATAAAAACCAAAGCAGGTTATCAATATCTAGATTTGAGCCCTACCCAGAGAGATATCTCCATATACAGTTGTGCTTATAAGCCCTGGCAGAATTAGATTTCTTCTCTAAAAAAATGGCGAATATGAATGATCACACAAAAACTTTTCTCTTACTCTTGGTTAGTGTTTGGCTGAAGTCATTTCTTATCAATCAACTGTGTTTACTCTTTTTAAATCATAATGACAACATAAACTACCCAAATGACCCTGATCAAAAGTTTACATGTCCCAGTTCTTAATACTATGTATTGTTCCCTTTAACATCAACGATAGCTTGAAGTCGTCTGTTGTATTTGTGGATGAGGTTCTTTATCAGATGGTAAAGCTGCCCATTCCTCTTGGCAAAAAGCCTCCAGTTCCTGTCAATTCTTGGCCTGTCTTGCATGAACTGCACATTTGAGATCAATGATATTAAGGTCAGTAGACTGAGATGGCCACTCCAGAACCTTCACTTTTATTCTGCTGTTGCCAATGACCGGTCGACTCGGCCTTGTGTTTTGGATCCTTGTCATGTTGAAATGTCCAAGTACGTCCCATGCGCAGCTTCCTGGCTGATGAATGCAAATGTTCCTGCAGTATTTTTTGATAACTTACTGCATTCATCTTGCTAGAAATTTTGACCAAATTTCCTGTGCCTTTGTAGCTCACACATCCCCAAATCATCAGTGATCCACCGCCATGTTTTACAGTAGGAATGGTGTACCTTTCATTATAGGCCTTGTTGACTCCTCTCCAAATGTAGTGTTTATGGTTGTAGTCAAAAAGCTACATTTTGGTCTCATCACTCCAAATTACTTTGTGGCAGAAGGGTTGAGGTTTGTCTCTGTGCTGTTTGGCATAATTTAAGCGGGATACTTTGTGAAATTTGCATAGTAATGGCTTTCTTTTGGCGACTCGACAATGCAGCCCATCTTTCTTCAAGTGCCTCCTTATTGTGTATCTTGAAACAGTCACACCACGTGTTTTCAGAGAGTCCTGTATTTCATTTGAAGTTAGTTGTGGGTTTTTCCTTGCATCTCGAACAATTTTCCTGGCAGTTGACTGAAATATTAGTTGGTCTGCCTGACTGTGGTTTGGTTTCAACAGAACCCCTCACTTTCCACTTCTTGATTCGTTTTAACACTGCTGATTGGCATTCTCAATGCCTTGGATATGTTTTTACATCCCTTTCCTTTTTTATACAGTTCAATTACCTTTTCCTGCAGATCCTTTGACAATTATTTGGCTTTCCCCATGACTCAGAATCCAGAAACCTCAGTGCAGCAATGGATGAAAAATGAAAGGGTCTGTCTGGAGTCTAGAAACTCATTGACCTTTTTATATACACACACACACACACACACACACACTAATTACAAGCAAACAGATCACAGGTGAGGATGGTTACCTTTTTAATAGCCATTCCAACCCCTTTGTGTCAACTTGTGTGTATGTCATCAGGCCAAAATCACCAGGGTATACAAGAGTAAACACAGTTGATTGATTAATAAATGGCTTCAGCCAAACACTAACCATGAGTGAAAGAAACGTTTTTGTGTTATTCGTATTCTCTAAAAAATGGCCAAGAAATCATAAATTCTTCCAGGGTATGTAAACTTATGAGCACAACTGTTGGTCTGATATGTGATGTGTGCCAACTGAGGGATCAGATAGTATTTGGTTATGTTTGGGTATGTTGAGGTAGTCCTGTCTTTAGTTGCCCCAAAGCAAATTTTTTTTTTTTATTTCTGTGTTCTAGTTTTTAACACTTAAAGTAAAATGTAGATTTTGGGTAAAGTGGGATAGGGTCGAAATCTCTGACAATAATTTTATAGCGATCTGTGCCTTGCAACCTGGTAACAACGGCTTCTTTCCCTAATTATCCCAATGAGATTAGTGACACAAAAAAATGTGGTAAAATGTACCTGTTCCCCCTCCCCTTTACCAAAATAAATAAATAAAACACTTCTGCAGTGTTGAACTTTAAGCATTTCTTTAACCAGGCCTTTGTAAACTGCAGTAAATACCGTACATTATAAGCAAAGGTTTGGTCTAAGGTAGGTAGATCTATACCGTGTCTGTGTGCGTGGGTGTGTGTATATGTGTGTGTGGGTGCGTGGGTGTGTGTATATGTGTGTGTGGGTGTGTATATGTGTGTGTGTGTATATGTGTGTGTGGGTGTGTGTATATGTGTGTGTGTGTGTGTGTGTGTATGTATGTATGTGTATATATATTTGTATGTGTGTGTGTATATATATATGTGTATGTGTGTATATATATATATTTGTGTGTGGGTGTCTGTATGTATGTATGTGTATGTGTGTATATATATTTGTATGTGTGTGTGTATATATATATGTATATGTGTATATATATTTGTGTGTGTGTATGTGTGTGTGTGTGTGTATATATACACATATATATATATATATATATATATATATATATATATATATATATATATATATATATATATATAATCTCTTTTGTTTGTGCTGTATAAGTACTGAAATTAAATTATTATCTGTAAAATATGTTCACAATCTAGGCAAATTAGTGGAGTAAAATGTAGATTTGGTTCCAATAAATCAACTATTTTCCAATGGAACCACTTAAACATTACTCCACAAATCTAAGGGGACTGAGATTGCATTACTTCATCAGAAATGTATTTTCGATTAGTTACAAAGAGTTCTACTATATTTTATTAGGCAGTTAAACAAGATAACCAGTTGATGTAAAATTGGCTTTCTTACTCCCCCAGAAAACATAATCTGCTCTCTATTGTAGGTTGGAAAAGTTTATATATAAAACCTACATTTACATTCTAAACCTTACTATGAGTTTGTGGATGATGATCTTGATTTCCAGCTGTTTTTAAAATCGTTTGTAGTATTTCCATATTGAGAAACAAATACTACTATAATTTGATATGCAACATTGTACAGCCAAAAGTTTAAAGCTGAACTCCAACCTTTCCTTCCAGCTTGCACGGTTGTATGGGCTCCTCTCCTCTATAGATATTGCTTAATTTGATTTCACTGCACACTGTGAGCTGCTTAAAGTTTGAATTTGAATTTTCAGCAAGTCGAATAGAGACAGCCTTATTTCTTGGCTGTGAGTGTCCAGCATCATCTAGTCCTTTTTTCCTATGGTCCTTTAATTACATTTCAGTTCTTTTATTTATGAAGAATAAACATCGAAGTGGGCATTGCCTTGGGCAGTCTGTACACAAATGTAGCACAGTGGCTAAGTGACAAGCGTTTCCGCCTAGCAGCACTAGGGTCATCTGTTAGAATCCCAACCACGGGACTATCTGCCTTGAATTTGCATGCTCTCCTTTTGCCTGTGTGAGTTTCCTCTCTCACTCCAAAAGACATGCTGGTAGGTTAGTTGAATTCTGTCTAACTTGGCTCTGGTATGTATATGTATAAATGTTTGTTGGGGACTTTAGAATGTAAGTTCCTTGAGGGCAGGAGGGACTGATGTGAATGTACAATATTTATGTAAAGTGCTGTATGCAGTTGTCATAGTGGCATGAACGTTTAATGTGATGCGGCTGCTGAGTTCAAGTGTGGTGACGTGCATTGTGGGGTCCAGAAGGAGGCTAGCAGTCCTTCCTGTACTGCTAGGGGGCACTTATCCTAACAACTGCTCCTTCCTAGAGAAGAAGACAGGACAGAGCTGCAAAAATTATCAGAGGTGTTTGGGGGAGGCCTACAGGTATGGGAGGAGCATAAATAGATATTTTTAACCACTTTTCATCCGGGCTAATTCTGGTATTTCTCTCCTACCTGTTAAAATCATCCTCATTATTAGCAAAGACCCTAGAGAATAAAATGGCCGTCGTTGCAATTTGTTATGTCACGCGATATTTGCACAGCAATTTTTTCATAGGTTTAGAGTTGGAGGAGGTCTAGTGCTAGAATTATTGCTCTCACTCAAACGTTCGTGGCAATACCTCACATGTGTGGTCCGAAAATCGTTTACATATGCTGGCGCATTTGCTTCTGCGTTTGAGCACGAGGGGACAGGGGCGCTTTATTTGTTTTTATTTTTACACTGTCTCTCAAATTTTTTTTTATCACTTTCATTCCTATTACAAGAAATGTAAACATCCATTGTAATACGTATAAGGTGTGACAAGTCCTCTTTATGGAGACATCTGAGGTCAATAAGAATCCAGATATCTCCTCTACCCTGGAAAGCATGAGAGAAAACAAAAACAAAATACATTGATCTGTGCTTTCCAGGGTAAAACACTGCCAGTGTTTACATCTTCCAGCGCCGGAAGTGATGCCCAGCATCATAGAGACGGCTGGGGGCCATCTGGTCCCCAGCCAGCTCTATAGTAATCCAGGGCCGCCGCTGGATCTGTTCTTTGGGTCCCCAACCGCATGGGAGACCCAGAGAGGCTCCCTCCCTTTGCCCCGCCACCTGTAAACGCCATCCAGTGGCTTACTTGTGAGCCACGGGGTTGACTTTTACAGGATAGGGAATCGCTGTCTGAAAACAAAGATATCTGGATGATGCCTGTAGCTGCACGTATTTTCCGGAAAAGGCCACTTCAACCTAAAGACTTAATTCTGGCGGAAAGTGGTTAAAGTTGAATTTGTTTAAGATTATGGAATAGTGTCCAGGAACTGCATATAGTATTTTTTAAAGCTCAACTAATCCTTTCATTTGTTGCCTGTTATTCCTTCTGAAAAGGAAAATATATTCAATAAAGAGATGTTTTTGGGTATTGCAGTGTTAATTTTTAGATAGTATATCAAAAAACACTTGTTGGATAAAGAAGGAAAGCACTAAAATACTCTGACTAAAGATATACTTTCTTAGTACCTATATATCAGCACAGTTTTAATTGTGTTTACAAGTGCACTTTTCCTCAATATTGCACTTCGTATGAATTAAGGCACATGCTAACATTAATAAAAAATAACTTGACATGCCATGAATAAAGAACAGTTAATCCTGAGTTCCTCATGTGTCCTAAAGCCTAGGCAGCCTATATCATATTCTCTCTGACTACCATGTTACCTTGGGATTTACATCATTACAGACTTCAATTGTTTCATCTAGGAAACCCTGTCTGATAAACTAGCAGTAAGATAAAGGGATCCACTAGGAACCACATTAGTAGCACTAATAATCAGAAAACCAAGCATTGAAATCTAATGAACAAGTATGGCTGCCACCTTGTTCTTATATAATACAATACATAGAAATGCATTTTTTATAAACTAAACCCAATGATCGAATATTTAAAAACTTTAAGATTATGGTTTCTATTTAAGGTGACTTGGCAGATAATTAATTGGATTTGTATTCTGGAGATATACCATTTTCACCAAAATTTAAATTTTTCCTTTTATTACTATGGCCAAACTTGTGTGTGTTTATGCTTGTTTTTAATATTAACATTTTCTCTTTAAATGACTCTTAACCCATTTTTAAAATATATATATGTTTTTGACAGAAGAAGACTTACCAGTGCATCAAGTGCCAGATGGTATTCTATAATGAATGGGATATTCAGGTCCACGTTGCAAACCACATGATTGGTAAGTGGAGATTTTATTTCAAATGTATTTCTGAAATGTTAAATTTATAAATGCAATACATTTGCAAAATTGGCTTGTGTAGTTACTGTCTAGGGGCAACCTTTTTTTTTTTTTTGCATTCAACACATCCCTGTTCTATACCAGTTGATACAAAGTGATTAATCACATTTGGCCCACAGGAAATATTAGTGTATGGCCAGCTTTAGGCTGCTTTCACATTGAGGCGTGCAGCCGCGGTGACGTTATAGTCGCGCTATTTGTAGCGCGGCTATACCGTCGTATTTACCGCGATATTCGGGCGCTAGCAGCGAGGTTTTAACCCCTGCTAGCGGCCGAAAAAGGGTTAATACCGCCCGCGTTGCGGGCGGTATTACTGCGGTATAACCGCGCTTTCCCATTGATTTCAATGGAAAGGTGCGGTATAGGAGCGGTGAACACACCGCTCCTATACCGCGGTAAAGATGCGGCTAGCAGGACTTTGGTGCACTCCTGCTAGCGCACCGCTTCAATGTGAAAGCCTTCGGGCTTTCACATTGAACACTACAGGGCATGATTTTTCATGCGGTATAGCAGCGCTATTTTTAGCGCTGTACCGCATGAAAAACGCCTCAATGTGAAAGGGGCCTTAGTCATACCAAAGAAAAAACATACAGTACAGTATATGTCGGGCGATTTTTCTTTCATGACAGGTTTTCTTTAATTGTTTGTATACATCCTCCTTCTTGTTTTTAAAAGGACAGTTTTGCTTGCGCATGAATACATTATTAATGAAATAAAACATTTCCATTAATCTATTAACACAGAAAATTAAGTATGTGAATGAGGAAATGAAGTGTAAATTTAAGTGTCTGTAAAAACAAAATAATTTGCATTTGTGTCAGTGTGGCACCTAATGGGAATTTTGTATGAGATCAATCTTCTGGGGTTGTGATGGTATTTAAATTATAAATCGTACTTGTTCATTAGATTGCGATGCATTTTGATTCTAGATACAATGCTTTAATTTTGATATTACAAAAATTTAAATGGTCAGATGGGGTACACAAACTTATAATTGCCAGCATTAATCTGCAGTATGTTGCAAAATAAACCTGGAAGAATAATTCATGTGGCACAGCTAGCTACAATTTAACAAATATTTATTAGAATGCAGGTTCACAACCACAAATTTGGCACTGCATGATATCTGGTAGCTAAAATGCCTCAGAACACCTGTGCAAAATGTACTGATGCAGCATGACCTGTGGGCATAAGAACTGCTAACACTCCATGGACACCGACCTAAAAAACGTTGTTTCTACAGGAGTTGGTGTTTTACTTGTAGAAGCAGCTCAATGTAATTAAAGCCCAGTGTGCTTTGGAGCCTTAGGGCTCATGTACACTACAGCTTCTAAACTTGAGTTTAGGAGCTTTTGGAATTGTTTTTGTCCATGTACACATAGGCTTTTTACAAGAGTTTAGAAGCTGCTGCGATGAGGGGATTTTGCCGCATTTTGCGTTTCCCGCTACTGGCGGTCAACCTAGTCTATGTGTACATGGGCTCTGAAGCTGGCCATAGACTGTTTGTTTGATTTTTGGCCAATTCCTGCTGAATTGTGGGTGGATCATCAGCACCATTCACCTTGACAAACGTGAATTTAAATAAACGACTGAGCCAAGTATAAAATCATCTAGTAAAAAGTTTGGATATTTAGTCACCTGCGGTTGCTAAATACCATAGCTGGCAGAGGGGATTCCTGTATGTTTGGTGTTTAGCATTGATAAGGTAATCAGTGGATTTTCGAGCCAGCAGACGGAACCAGAGCAATCTAGTTTTGTATGACTAGCATTAGCTAGAGGTGCATAATGTTGAGACTTCCACTGGTGTATTAGAGAGACTGTTGACCTTTCAACAAAAGTCTTCCAATAAGATTACTTGTGAATTTAAGATGGTTTAGGCATGTTTTTTACCTGTGAATGCCTACCTTGTGTAGATCCAAAAGGCCCAAGACTGCTTATGGGCTCCACCATCTTGGATGCATTGTCAGCAGCCCCAGCAAACTCAGAGCTGTCACTGAAATTGCACTCTTTTTTTGCATATTCACACCAGCCGGTGTGCGTTGTGCTTGCTCGCTGCAATGCCGTGCTGTGCATTGTTACAATGCTGCTCTGTTCACCTCACTGACTACACTGATGGCAGCGGGAGCCATTGGTTCCCGCTGCTGTCAGTCATATCCTGTGAGTGCTGTAAAGCAGGGTCGAGCCACATTGTGTACGTCTATGGACACATCCTGGCTCGGAAAGACACCCACACCACACACAGCTTGCCCGCCAATGCCCGTCCACATCAACACCCACACCCTGAAACCACTCGCATCAAAAGGCCCACCAAAATCAGCCAGTCAGACAAACATGACAGGAAGAGGGGAAGGAGGCAAGAACAAAGAGAGGGAGAGAAGGAAGTATAGAAAGGGAAGGGGACAGACCCTCGGACAGTCAGGCAAAAGCACCAATCAGTCCAGCCACGTGGAGCAACCCCCAAGCCACACACTCCCACCAATCAAATCCATCATCCAACCCAAACAGCCCCACAACACACCATAAGCAGAGGCGGTGGTCCTCATAGCTGAAAGAAAAAAGGGCCGACCGTGCTGTACCCCTTGAAAATATCCCTGAATTTCAAGTTCAGTGTGATCTGCTCCAAAAAAAAATCTTAAGCTGCGTACAGGTGGACGAATTTTTTTTTTTTTTTACAAACAATTTCTTGGGATTGACAGGAAGGGTGCACAAAAGGTACCCAAACATTGCATTTGAGGGTCCGTATAGAGACAAGTTGCTAAAATATAACGGCACAACAGGTCCACAGCTATTGTGGATAGGAAGGTAGCAAACACTGCTCACCAGGCCTGCTCCTCGTCTGCAATTGTAACTACCTCCAGAGAGAAAGAAGGGGGATGCCCAGAGGACTATAGATTGGAGATGAGGTGAAGAAAAGGCGATAAGGCCGAAAGGTAGAAGAAAAAGGAGAAAAGAGTAGAAATGGATGAGGAGGGAGCCAAATCTTGCCCGAGAAGGGGGGAGAAGAATTATACTTTATTCACAGGTTCCAGACCTTCAACAATTTGGCATGAGTGTTGGTTAATATAGAGGTAAGCTTCTTATGCACCATAGTCCACATGAGACATTGTGTTACGTCAGCAGAATGTATCCAACATCTGACGGGCTGCCAAGAACACAAGTCCCACAAGTCTCTCTTTTGGTTCTTTGTAAGATTCAGGATAGGTTTATGCAGTAGAGCCTTCCACAGGTAACGGGCCAAAGTAACATTCAAGACCACTCTAATCATAGAATACACGTGCATCCAAAAATGGGTCACTTTCGGGCAAGTCAAACAAATTTAAAACAGGGTACTTTGTTCCCTGCAGCCACAAAAAAACATCAGAGATGTATTGGGTGTCAATCAATATAGGTGGTACCATTGGGAGATTAATTTGTAGGCATTCCCTTGGGCCAAAATGCTTTGGGAACATTTGAAAGAGGCAAGCCAAATGTTCTGTCAGCTTGGTCTAATGTTGCACCAGGAGGAGAGAAGCATAGAGATCTGAAACCAGGCCTTTCGAGTAAAGGACTTTTCGGCAACTTCTTGATCAAGTTCAATTGTTTAGGGGGTCCTGTCTGATGTCTGAGAAGACTATGAATGTTATACATAAGTTGAATATATCAGAAGGCCTCAGCAGCTGGTACCGACCAATGTTTCTGCAAATAACCAAAGGATTTAATATCATCCATGGCAAGGATCCCATAAATATATTCAACTCCCCTCCTATGCCACCGTGGAAGGCCATGGGATTGTCATTGGCTAGGAAAAACTGGGGATTATCTAAGATGCCTGATAGAGGTGAGTGGGGCGAGAGCAATTTGCTATAGTATTTCATTGAATCTCACAAATGCAAGGTTTGGGTCAATGAGGGTATTCATTGGCGATTCAGGGTATTGCTGGGGGGGGTCCATATGTCATTGTAGATAGGTAAAGGGGAACACTCAGAGATTGCCAAGTTGACCTAAATGAGCATTTCTGAAGTGGCATGAAAGAAGATGAGCAGGGCTATATGTGCAGCAAGAAAATAGTGTTTGAGGTTAGGCACTGCCACCCCCCCTTCCCGTCTTCAGCAATATAGTACCAGCACCGGTAGTCTTGGCCGCTGACAGTGCCATATAAAGCGCAGTAGCTTATGTTGCCCGATTCTCAGGATATGGTTCGGTATGGGTAAAGGTAAGACTCTAAAAATAGAGGGGCTTTGGAAGGTAAGTCATGCAGAGAGCATACATTCTACTGAACAGGAGATCAAGAGATATCCAGAAGGAAAGCAGAGTGGCCAGTTCTCTACACAGGGGAGGGTAGTTGGCCTGTAATAAAGAACCGTTGGACAAAGATGGCCGAATTCCAAGATAGGGCAAGGAGGAGGGCCAAATTAAACCATACTTTTCTCGCACTCCCTTAATTTGATCCACGGTCAGAGAGCGGTTCAATTCTTTAGATTTAGCTTTGTTTATGCGTAGCTGTGACAGACCTGAATTCAGACAGAACCATATTGGTTGAGGAGATATACATTAACCACTTCAGCTCCAGAAGATTTGCCTGCTTAATGACTGGACCATTTTTTGTGATACGGCACTGCGTCAATTTAACTGACAATTGCGCGGTCGTGCAATGCTGTACTCAAACACAATTGACGTCCTTTCTTTCCCACAGGGCCATTTCACACCTGAGCGTTTTGTAGCCTGAAGCTATAAAATGCTAGAGGGGAAAAAATCCATTATTCTCAATGGAGATGGTTCACATCTCCACTCCAAAACGCCTGAAGCTCAAACAAGTTCTGGACCCTTTTTTGTCACTCGAATTGGGCTGATTTGGGCATTTTTGAATGTTTGTATTCCCATAGAAACTAATGGAAACGCTCGATTCAAGCGTCTAGCGCGACAACAAGCGTTTCTACGGGCGTTTTGTCGCTTTAATCTGTTCTGTAAAATAGAATATTCACGCAAGAAGAAGATGATAAAAAAAATCTACACACATAGCAACAAATGATGAAAGAAATTGTCGTTTTTTATTTTAGCCAATAGGAAAAATTATAAAGTTCAAAAACGTCGGACAACGCTGTATGCAAACGTGCAAATACGTGCGACAAAACGCTCAAAAACGCTACGCTCAGGTGTGAATGGGGCCTCAAGTAGATCTTTCTTTTGGTGGCATTTGATCACCTCTGCGGTTTTTATTTTTTGTGCTATAAACAAAAAGGCTATTTTTTTCCTCCGTTTTAGGCCGATATGTATTCTACATTTTTTTGGTAATAAAAATTGCAATAAGCGTATATTGATTTGTTTGTGCAAAAGTTAGTGTCTACAAACTATGGGAAAGATTTATGGCATTTTTCAGGCATTTTTAATTATTATAATTTTTTACTAATAATGGCGGTGATCTGCGATTTTTATCGGGACTGCGACATTATGGCGGACAGTTTGGGCACTTTTGACATTTTTGGGACCATCGACATTTATACAGCGATCAGTGCTAAAAAAAAATACACTGATTACTGTGTAAATGTCACTGGCAGGGAAGGGGTTAACACTAGGAGGCGATCAAGGGGTTAGCTGTGCTCCCGTGCCCACGATCCTGCGCGACCTGAAAGGCATCGGTTCCCCCGCAGAGCAGCAGGCGCGTGCCTGCTATCCCCACTTAAATTGAATGTACAGACCTGCCACAGTATAATGGTGGCTGGTCAGTGAGCGGATACAATATCATCCACAAAGAGCATAAGCTTATGCTGTTCACCTGCAAATTCAAGGATTCTGATGTCTGGCAGGGACGTGCAGTCAGGGGAGGCAGGTGAGGCAGAATAAAAAAAAACGATTGAGCTTTGATGGTCTTAGCTCGGTGACCTGGGGTCACAGAGACCCCAAATTTGAGGGGTAGGTAGCTAAAGCCCTACCCGCCACTGGCCAAAATGAGGGGCTCCTGCCACCCATTCTGGAGTTACATGGCTTCTTGTGCAACCTGCCAGAAGTTACATACATTAAATACAAGCTGGCACACTCTGGCACACTCACTTTGCACTACTTGGCAGTGCAGTCACTTTAGATCTGAGGGGAAGATCTGAAATGAGGGAAGCTCTGCTGATTTTATCATCCAATCATGTGCAAGGCAAAATGCTGTTTTTTTATTTTCCTTACATGTTCCCCTCAGATCTACAGCAACTGCACTTCCAAGTGCACTTGCAGTGCACTTGTAGTGCAAAGTGGATTTTCCTTTAGTAAATAAACCCCTCTGTTTGCAGCAGACTGAGAGGCTGAGCTCACAGTGCCTCTGACTTCTTGTCAGAAGCACTGAGCTTCATGGACAGCTTGGAGCCTTGGACCAATGGTAAAGCACCGTTGGAACAAGCTGTCCAATAAAAATGCTGCAGTGAAAGCTGTCCTCTCACTGCAGTGTCATAAAAGGGGGCATGTGTCTAAAAAACAAATGCTCCCTCCCAGCCCTCTTAAAGCAGAGGTCCACACAAAAAGTGAACCTCCACTTTTTGGAATCCTCCCCCCTCTGGTGTCACATTTGGCACCTTTCAGGGGGGAGGGGGTGAAGATATCTGTATAATACAGGTATTTGCACCTACTTCCAGGAATAGACTCCTGCGGGAGTCACGCCCGTCCCCCCTCCCATCCCTGCTGTCTTTGGGAAAAACACAGGCCCCAGAACACAGCGGGGACCACGTTATTTGCACAGCAATTTTTCGAGCGTGTTTTAAGAAAAAAACTGTTTTCATGAATCTATAAAAAAACTCAAGTTATCCCAAATTTTTTGTATAATGTGAAAGATGTTAGGCCAAGTAAATTGATACCTAACCTGTCACGCTTTAAAATTGCGCACACTCGAGGACTCACGCCAAACTTCAGTACTTGAGAATCTCCATAGGCGACACTTTAAATTTTTTTACAGGTTATATGTTTAGAGTTACAGAGGAGGTCTAGTGCTAGAATTATTGCTCTTGTTCTAATGATTGTGGCGTATGTAACCTGTGTGTATCTTTCTCTGATACTAGCCAGTGCCTCACCAGCCACTGACCTCACCACACGTTCCTGATGTCTGGGTGTATTTGAATAGCCACTGCCCAGGGCTCCAGGGCCAATATGAATAGGATAGGGAAAAGGGGGCATCCCTGCCTCGGCATACTGGAAAAGGAGCAGTAGTCCCGTGTATTTACGTTTTTGTCACAGAAATATGCTGGAAAATTGGACATTTATCTGTTTTTTCTTTTTTTATAATCTATTATAATCCCATCAAGCACCATATAATGGAGATGAACAGAGACAGACATGCTTGAAGTTTAGCCTATGTAACAACTCCATTAGAAACCTTTCGAGAAGTGATTGTAGACACAAAGAAACGGAAAGTGTTATATGCAGCCTTGCCAAATGAAAATAAAAGGAATAAAAAGAGGAAAACGAATGCAGCCACCATATTTATGAACTGGAGGATTGTAGTATATACAATTTTTTATTTTGGGGTTTATATTCATTCCAAAGCATTTTTTGGGTCAAATCTTAGCAATGTTCTGAGAATGGATAATGAACATGACAATTTGTGCCCAAAAGGTAAAACATCTAATGATTTTCAAACCATTAGCATGGAAAAATAGGTAATGTTAATTTTCCAAAACATGGCTTCATTTTTTTTTTCCCCTAAAGAATGGAAACATTTTCGGTTTTATAGCAGTTGATCATATTTAAAGTTGCATATAATGTTCATTTTTTTAATTCATGGAAAGTTGGTTAAATATGCTTAAAAAAATGCTGAAACATAAAATACGTCAAGTACTTCTTTTATCCATTTTGTACTATCCCTGAGGGCAATTTGAAGGAAATGAGATGTCGGCTCCCATATGATATTCAGTGGTGACATTTAGAAAAGTCATATTGCCAGACAGTAATTTGAACAGTTGGCCATTCGTGCCAGATTTATGAAGTGAAATTAATTTACTACTTGTATTGTGCTAAACAGTCCAAGATCAATGAGCAGTGCTTCAGAATTTTGCAAGAGCATTAGGATTATGCAGAAGTCTCTCCTTCACCTTTTATATGTACAATATAGTAAATCATCACATTAGCTGCAGGAGAAGTAGATGATGCAGGCCCTGAAGATTGCAAGGCTGAATGGAACCTTTACTACTGCACCTAAAGTAGGCTTTCTATATCTTGTTCCTATACATGTAAAGGATTCCTTAGACTCAGAGGCGTTGATTTACTAAAGACAACACCGCTATTCACTTTGCAAGTGAAGTTGCACATTGCAAGTAAAGTTTTACTTTGCATGGCAATTTTCCCTTAATGAATGGGGTGAAGCTCTACTGAATTCGATCATCAAATCATGTTCAAGCACAGCATGCAGTTTTCTTTTCCTTGCACATGATTGGTTATTCTTTACAAAGTGAAATTTCAACCCATTCACCAAGCTTTTGGGAAAATTCCAGTACAAAGTTTAACTTGTAAAGTGAACAACTTCTTTGCCTCTAGTAAATCAACGCCAGTGAGTGCCCAATTAACATGTGAACCTTTCAACTTTAAGAGCAAGAGACAAAAATTACAACCTAATGCTAAACCCATTTATAGGTACATTTTAGGACAAAAACTGTTTTAGGTGCATCAAAAAAAATCAGGCACAACACCTTTGCTGAGGGAGACCTGGATGTAGCAAACAATTACTTCTGTTCAGTCTTCTCATAAATAAATGTTAGTAATGATAGCATGTTGGGGGAGCATATTGGTTCGAGTAATGACCGTTCATTTTTAGGATTTCTGAAGAACAAGGTAGCAGTGGATCTGGCTCGGTTAATGCCTAATAAAGCAATGGGCCCTGATGGTATTCATCACAGATCAAAGATAACTTCAAGTTATAGCTGTTCTATTAATAGACCTTTGTATTAAATCTCTTCTGACAGGAGAAGTTTCCCATGACTGGTGGACAGTTAAATATTGTGACAAATTGTGACAATAGTGAAAAATATGACTATGTGAGTCAACACTGAGGGTTGTTGAGTCTCGTTCGGTGCTCAGTGTCTCCGGCGGAGCTGCTTCTTTTATGGCACCCGCTCACCTTGCCTGGCCCTGGAGCGAGGAGGGTGGACCCGACAGAGTCTGGTTTTCTTGAAATGGCGAGCCTTTTCCCTTTGTTTGGGTATTGTGATCATAAGAATTGAGGACCCATGATTCTTTTGAGCTTCTGTGATATTCTATGTCCATCTTGCCTACAAGTGGTGTTTAGAGGCTGTTCCGGTCAGAGTCACTGCTTGCCACCCTTGGAGACAAAGGCCCTGGCTGGGTATGAGCCACAAGCGATCCAGCTTGTGATAGCTGGTAAGTGTGCACTTTATGTGGCGGCAGATACACTTTGCATGTTGGTGTGAGTTTGTCATTTGCACGAGGAGGACTGCAAACACTTGGTGTTTGTTCTTCTATTGCCTATCGGCAATACTTTGAAGGACTTAAATGTTGCTGACCTATTTCTTGGGACTCAACAACCCTTAGTGACTCACATGTTGTCATATTTTTCACTATTGTCACAATTTGTCACTTATTAGGTCTGGTTTAGAGCGTAGCTCTCATATTGTCTATTTTTGTGTTTTTTTCACCTTGGAGCTGCTGCAAGTTTCAGGACAAAGCGCAGTTTTGTTTTTGTTCTTTACACAAGTTAAGAGTGCAGCGCTAAACAATAAAGTGCATTTGGGCGAATACAGACAAATATTCAACAGTATATAAACAATAATAACTGTGAATAAAGTTTGAAGACACATATGCTAAATTACACCACATGTGACTAAAGTGTAATTGTGCAAACAAAAAGTTCATATAAAGCTGGTTTCCATCAAAGAAAGTCTCATGGAAGAAGAGTGTTTTTGGAAATGAAGGCGTGACACCCATTAAAATAGCAAGAATGGAGGCTTACCGAAAAGCTAGCGACCCCTCTTACTAGAGAGGTTGCACAGCTCTTGGTTGGATCTCTGATCCACTTAGAAAGAAGTCCAGACATTCCTCTCTGTAGGAAGCCTGATATCGAGGCTTTCTACACTGCATCTTGCATCCTGAGTTGCTGTGAAACACAGGAGACGAACATGTGGACTCCTTTCTCAGTGAATCAGAGATCCAACCAAGCGCTGTGTGACCTCTCTGAGTAAGAGGAGTCGCTGGTTTTCCAGTAAGCCTCCATTTTTGTTATGGTGATGGGTGTCACGCCTTCAGGTGTATGATCGTCATTTCCAAACACTCTCTTCTTTCATGAGACTTTCTTTGATGGAATCCAGCTTTATATGAACTTTTTGTTTGCACAATTGCTCTTTATTCACATGTGATGTAATTTAGCATATGTGTCTTCAAACTTTATTTACAGTTATTGTTTCTATACTGTTGATTATCTGAACATTCGTATATTTTGAGATGTGTCTGTATTCGCCCCAAATGCACTTTGTTTAGCGCTGCACTCTTTTTACATATATTATCTGTGCCTGGTGTCTGGGTTATAGTGTACAGCTGCTTATTAACTTTAGTTCCTAGCATGGATATACCCTTTACATTTAAATCAATTATTGTACCTATCCACAAGAAGGGCAGCAAGGTAGAAGCTACAAACATCTGTAGTCAAGTTAATGAAATCTCTCCTTAAAAGAAGAATCATTGATCACAATTTGCTGGACAAAAAGCAGCATGGCTTTATTGAGGGGAGATCATGTCAGACTAATTTTCAATTTTTTTTATTCATTTTTTACCATATTACAAAGGTTTTGGATTGTGGTGGTGCTGTGGCCTATCATGATTTCAGCAAAGCATTTGATTCAATTCCACATGATGATCTAAAAAAAAGTTGCACAAGCTTGGGATTAACCCTTGGATGGTTCAGTGGATATGCAGTTGACTAACGGATAGATGCCAGAGTGTGGTTGTAAATGGGGTTCAGGCAGAACAGAGTCACTAATGATGGACTAGGAACAAAGATTGTCTCTGGACAGCCGCACTCTGAACAAATTGTAGCCTTTTATTAAAAGGACAGCACTACAAGTCACAGCAAAATAAAATAAAACCTGACTGCTAATGCGTTTCACACTGACTAAGCCCTAGTTTCAGTGCGAAACGCGTCAGAGGTCAGGTTTTTTGTTTTATTTTGCTGTGACTTGTGCTGTCCTTCTTTTAATAAAAGGCTACAATTTGTTCAAAATGCAGCTGTCCAGAGACAATCTTTTTTCCTGCTTTGCGAAGTGCATTGCCTGCATCTGAGTTGTCTGCAACGGAGGATATTCATCTGGGTTCCCACCTGGAGCGGCTATTCCCTTTCCCCTTACTAATGATGGACTACGAGGCTCTGTATTAGTTCCTGTTCTCTTTAATCTATAAGTAAATGATATAACTAAAGGGTCAGTGGGTGTGGTATGTCTTTTTGCTAATGACACAAAGGTATGTAATAGGGTTGATATCCCTGGAGGTGTCTGTAACATGGATCCAACAGAGAAACAAGGCTATGCTGCCCCAGGTGAAAGCAATCCTCACTCTGCTGATCTGGTGTGGTCCACAATCTGGATAGATGACCAATAGAACATGTTGACCGCACTCAAATTTGTAGAGAAAAATAAATGATAGTTTTATTCCAAGGAAAAAAATCACATCATGATAGCACCCATACAGACATGGACACAGCAAAGATTTTATTTGCTGTGTCCATGTCTGTATTAGTGCTATCATGATGTGATTTTACTTTAAATTTGAGTGCGCTCAACATGATGTTCTATTGGTCTGTAACATAGAACATGATTTGGCATTGCTGGCAGATTGGTAAAATGAGCAAACAGGGTGGCCAGGCAATGGGAAAAGGGAAAATAATTTTAGGATGCATCACTAGAGGGGTCACCAGCAGGAGAAAGGAGCTTCCGATTCCCTTATATAGATCTTTAATTAGACCTTATTTAGAATAATGTGTCCAGTTCTGGAGACCTCACTTACAAAAAGATATTGATAAGATAGAATGAGTCCATGGACAGGCAAAAAAAATGACGAAAGGCCTGAGGGATAAAACATGTCAGAAGAGACTGCAGAAATGTAATATGTACAATCTGAAGGAAAGAAGGGAACGGGGAAGCATAATTGAAAAATTGAAATACATCAAGGGAGTGAATAAGGTTTAGAAGTGCCGTTTTTTCAAATAAATCCAAGATCAAGAACACAGGGGCATGACTTCAAACTTGCAGGAGGAAAGTTCAAAACAAATCTTAGAAAATATTATTTTACTGAAGGGGTAGGGGGATGCTTGAAATAGACTTTTAGCAGAGGTAATGAGTCAGTCAATGGTAAGTGGAGTCAAACATTCTTGGGACAAATATATATCTATACTTGGACAAAAATGTTAACAAAACATAAAAAAAAGGGAACAGACTCGATGGACCACTTGGTCTTTTTTCCGCCGTCACTCTTCTATGTTGATGCCACTGATGGCTCGTAAAGCCACAAAGAGGATAGGTGCATGTGAGGCCTAGTACACACGAGAGGATTTATCCGCGGATACGGTCCAACGGACCGTTTCCGCGGATAAATCCTCTCGAGGATTTCCGCGGATTTGGATCCGATGGAGTGTACTCACCATAGGATCGAAATCCGCGCCGAAATCCCATCGCGATGACGTGTCGCGCCGTCGCCGCGATGATGACGCGGCGACGTGCGCGACGCGGTCATATAAGGAATTCCACGCATGCGTCGAATCATTACGACGCATGCGGGGGATCCATTTGGACGGATTGATCCGGTGAGTCTGTACAGACCAGCGGATCAATCCGTTGGGATGGATTCAAGAGGATAGATTTGAAAGCATGTCTTCAAATTTTTATCCGCTTGAAATCCATCCCAGGGGATAAAAATCCGCGGAAACAGATCCGCTGGGTTGTACACACCAGGGGATCTATCCGCTGGAACTGATCCGCAGATCAATTCCAGCGGATAGATCCTCTCGTGTGTACGGGGCCTGACGGGAGGGCCCATGGAACCCAGAATTCCTTGGAAAGGTTGGGAAACCATTGTTTCAGCTCCCCATGCACCTACAGTATTATGTCTAAGTCACCCTGTGCCATCCTGGCACAGGGTGACTGAGAAAATATATCTTGGATTACTGAAAATGGGACAGTAATATTTATCCACAATATCTCCCAGGATATATATAAAGACTATTCTTGGTTTGTTTGATTCTGAACTCAACATGTTATTCGAAAGAGCTGATCACATTGGCCTCTGTACAATGTAGGAGACGGGCGACTCCTGGTGGAGCTCCTGCTATTGTGTGAAGGTGTCCTGTGTGTATACTTATGATAATGTATAATCTACTGTGTAAAGCTCGGTGTCAACAAGTCTGACCTGTAGTAAAATCCTGACGGGCACGGAGTCGCATCGGCTGCCCTTAGGGATTAGTTAATTAGCTCATGTTAATTTATGTTTATGGTTAAAAGTGTATTGTTAGAGTAATATCAGCAGGAGGTAGGAACCTCCTTCTACTGTATATAAGACTTGAATTCTGGTTCTAATAAACGGTCCATGTTCAGCAGACAAACAAGTATCTCGTTTTGTGCTTCTGAGCGGTGGGAATATCTGATATCTATATTCAGACTGATAGGAAGAGATATATGACGAAAGCACTCAAGCGGAGTGTAGGACGTTTTGTTACAGCGCACAACTGATTATCTTGGTAATGGGCACCTGTAGCAAGGTCCTCAAAGAGCAAGATAAGCTTATGTCAAGACCAGAATTTATGAACAGGCCTCATAACCCAAAGTATAAGAAGAATTTAGGCATACTGCAGTACTTCCAAATATAGGGCATGAAGGAAAGCCTTGTGTGTTTGGGGGATCAAAAAAGAGTGCAGTTATTTTGTATTAAATGTTGGCTCCAAGATTCTATAGTCCTAGTGGGCACAATAAAAGCAACTTGTAATGCATGTTATATATTTGAAACCTGGCCCCAATGACCAAGGATGGGGTTATGGATAGTGATTGATGAAACAAGACAAATGTGGTTTTATGTAATTTGTATATCTTTTCCACTATACTCCAGTAGACAAAAGGCATGCTGAAATCTAACTACACAGCTGACCAACCACAAGCTTTCCATCTTCTGCCCATCCATAATTAATTGTTGATTTTAGGGAGGTGGTACTGAAAATTAATATTAGCAGCTCTTGTTCATTTAGAAAAACCACAGCAAGGCATCCAAAACTTTAAATTTCAAATACTATTTCCCTGTACTGTATGTTTGTTTGTAGATATTCTGCTTAAGGCATACTTGGGGATAGCAATTACTTTGTGTTTTTAGCTAATTCAATGAAGTGGTTTCTCGCTAATAAGCTAACAAGTGCATTTTATCATTATGAGAACTCCTAAGGTTTTATGCTCTTATAAACATTTCTTCCTAGACTAAATTTGTGTATACTGTCCTAATTAACCACTGATTCTATTAGTCTTTTAATAAATATACTAGCTGTTGCATTATGGTATGAGACCAAAATCGAGTGAATACCTACATTTTCAATTACCTCTTCTGTGTCTGCTTAGGTTAGACTCCGTACACAAGGTGGCTGTGTTCTTTTAATGCCTTTCTAAAAATGTGAAATTTACAAACAAATATTGCCAAGGGGTGGAGATATTTTCACATGAATCAGCATTTAACTGTTTTTGAATGCCTTATTTTTTTACGAATCATTGTTTTATCTTAATGTCTTATTACTGCCTCCCCTCTACAATCTGTACGTTATTGTTCCCTTGCATGATTTCTTAAGCAGAGGGAATGTTTATCTATGTTCTCACTTGGACAGCTAGTAGCGAACACTGGGCGTGGTTGCTAGCTGCCAGACTGAACTGTCACGGACGGCTCTGGTCTCTTTGTTGCTGATCATGTGATCACTATGTCCGCTATGCTATGGTGATCGTAGGGCTTTATTTTAAACAGCTATCACTCACATTGAAAGCTGCTGGTGTATTTTGTTTTCTGTGTACCTATTCTGCATAGAAAAAAAAATACTTGATTTAAATAAAGTGATGAATGGAAGTCTGATTTTTAGTTGTATGTAGGAATCGCAGTATTGAAAATTATTAATGGTCAATCTAAAGCTAGCTTGTTACCCATAGGCATGAGATAATCTTCTCTTGATCTGGCAAAGTTAAAGATGAATTCTAGTAGTAGTGTTAGTGGCCAACACTACTCTATCAATCTCCACTAATTTCCAGGGCTCCTGCTGAGCTGCTGCCCTACTGTTTACTAAACACAGGAGGTTGCTTGCTTAGCACAGATACCATTTAGAGGATGCTTTGTATTATCTCAATAAATGCAAAGCATTATTTGAATGAACAAGGTGTCCATCGCCATCTCATCCAATCAGACAGTACTCTCTGCATGCATTGAGAAAATGCCAAGCGTTATCTGAATAGTGCTTGTTTTGAGCAGATCACCGCCTAGTTTATAATGCAGCAGGGCAGCCACTTGACACAGTACCAGAAAGATAGTGGAAATCGGTGGACCAGTGGTGCCTACTAGATTGATTTCCAGCTTCCAGGGGAATCAGCCACAGTCTCCTCTTAACAGTTCTAGAGATGTGTCTGCTGAAAAAGGTGGCTACTTTGAAGAACCTAGAATATAAAAGCTAGAAAATATATTTTCAGTTGTTTCACACTTTTTTGTTATGTATAATTCCACATGTGTTAATTCATAGTTTTGATGCCTTCAGTGTGAATCTACAATTTTCATAGTATGGAAATAAAGAAAATTCTTTGAGAAGGTGTGTCCAAACTTTTGGTCTGTACTGTATATGTGTGTATATATATATATATATATATGTGTGTATATATATATATATATATATATATATATATATATATATATATATATATATATATATATATATATATATATATATATATATATATATATATATATATATATATATATATATAAATTTCCTTATATTTTCCCTGAGAGTAAAGAATGAAACCTCAATTGGTCAACATAGACCACTCTAGTCCCCTCATAGTGTCTGTAATCGCATTAACATTTGCAGATTTTTAGGCAGGGCAACACCAACCTCTGTGTAGCCAATATGATGCCCTCTGTCAGTGGATAGCAAAATATGTATTTTTTTCATAATACATTGAAACTACCCACTAAAGAAAAGCTATTACAACAATTTAATGATAAGATAAGCATGACAATCTCAAGCCGTATTTGTTTTCAGTCTGATAATTTTTGACCAATAATTGCTATCCTCTAATTATCTATTTTAGTCATGAAGGAATCTTTCTCTGTGGGGGCTGGCATTACGATTAGAGCATAAATCCCACAAGATACATGTGTGTTCCAAGCCGCTCCAAACAACTGTCTCATGAAACAGAGCAGGCACATTGCAAACCACTCACTGTGCACAACAGAGGAGCACATTTGCTATTGTGGTCTCATCTGTCTGACAAATAAGATGATAAAAAGCCAAATTGTTAAATTGTTGGTGCACTGCTGCTACCAGACAATTAAAATCATGTCAGATACTGTAAAGAATGCTGCTGTTTCCTTGCACAAATACTTTTTGTGATTCAAATTTTTAAATATTTATGTATCTGCTACTGTGGATTGTTGCCATTATTTTATACTGATAACATCGCCGACCTGGTTAGTTTTTATTTATTTTGGCAAATATATGTGGTATGAATTGTGCAATACTGTGTTATGGCATAGAACGCTTTCATGAACGACAAAAGTCTTTTAAGATGAGATATATTTTATTTAAATACTTGTTTAATATTTTATTTAATAGTGCACACAACTGTGTGGTGTGCAGTACTCTATCTAGCTATCAATCAGATATACATTTCCATTAATCTGACCACTCAAAGTTTGAGAATAAATGCTTGTAGGCCATGTATGTAATGCATTGGCAAATTGTAATTATATTATTAAAGCCTCAAATAACTGCAATGTATAAATCTGTATCTTTTTTTTTTTTTGTGTTAAAAAAACAAATATTCTACATCTGGAGTATTAAAATGTAAAAAACTTCAAACCTTGACGTTTTCAAAAGTGCATATATTACATAATCTCACATGGCTATTGCATTTCTTATTGCTAATAGACAAAAAGTTATGTGTACACAAGGTTCTACATTTGTAGGTGCCTATAAACCACAATAACTGATGAAATGAAAGGATTGCTGTCATTAGTGCAGAGATGAATGAGTGTACTGTGGACTTCTAAGGCTAATGTTGACAAGACAACAGCTGCTTGTCCCCCAATAAAGGCTTACAAATACAAGGCATTCTTATTACTTTTAGCTATGTATGGTTCCAGCTATATGAATGCATGTGAATCAAGGGCTAAAGAAACATTAATGTTGGCAAGGCAACTACACGTTTTCCTAATGCACTTTACTTAGTTTACATATTTTCTTTTGTCAGAATTTTTTTTATTATTGAGCTTTACAAACACAAGCCTAGTATGGATAATGAGTTCCCACACATTGTTTCTAAATGCATAGGGATTAAGATCATATGCATGGGGTATTATTATTTACCAGTGACTTGAATTGACTTATTATTTATCAGTGACTTGAAGTACAGAGAGATAAGATGGATGTGATAATTCTCTTCAATGTCAGCCCTTTAGAAAAAAAAAAAAATAATTTTGTCCCTCCAACTTTCAAGTGAGCCAGGTTTGCATTGGATCTTTCAGGCATGATTGTATTTTTTTTTAAACTATTTTTTAGCACTCTCTTTTGCAGTGGCCAAGTGTACAATTGTTTACTTTTATTTACACATTTTCCAGATCATCTGTGCTGTTGCCTAAAGGGAAAGTTAAGCCTGGTACACATGATCAGATTTTTTTGCGGACAAAGCTTAGGACTTTTTTTCGAAGGGCGTTGGCCATGAACTTGTCTTGTATACAAAGGGCAGAGAATTTTCGGCCAACAAACCCCAAACTACGTGTTTTTTCAGCGCTTTAGTGCCATCCATTGGGCAACTTCTGCTAATGTTGTGTTATGGTTAGCATTGCTTCTGTGCATACCTTTTTGTACTTTGGAGTTTTGTCCGATGGACTTCTGTACACACGACCAGGTAATCCAATAACACACATTTGTTGTTGGGTAATTTCAAAGCATGCTATCCAAAATTTGTTGGCGGAAAATCCGACAACAATTGTCCGATGGGGCATACAAACGGTTGGATTTTCGGACAACAGTCAGTCATCACACAATTCCCGTCGGAAAATCTGATCGTGTGTATGAGGCTTAAGGCTGATGGCTGTATATGTCTTTGTACATTAATCTAATGACTAATATACTTGATGTACCTATAAATATCTTCCCTGAATTTTGTAATGACTGGCAAGTAAAAAAAAAAACAATTGACCATTGTACACCATTGCTGTACCTGGTCATTAAATTTACAGAGTGTATAGCTGTAGGGAATACCTCCCCTTTAAATAATAGACTCCCATGATTTAGGTTTTACAGGCTCATTAGTCTTACTACAGTCTATATGGGGATATAGCAATGAGCCAGCAATCCAGGGCAAATAAGTGCAAAATGTGTTAGTCTAAATCTTTGAGTTTGTAGCAAATGTACGCTCTGAATAATGACCAAAAAGTGTCTTGGCAATTTTGAGGACCATAACAGAATTCAGATTTTATATCCTGCATTGGATCACAAACTGCTGAAATCTGTGCTGTTCTGTTGTATCTGAGAGCTTGCCCTCTTGTGAGCAATATTGGCTACTATGTGAAAAGCCCATAAAGGGTTTCTGCATGGACCATGCGAAAGGGATACTTTCCCTTTAATAGCCATCTGTACAGGAGGGATGAGAAGTGGTCCAGGTCATCTCTTCTCAGCTGTCATGATATTACCGTAGGTAATGGAGCAAGCGCTCTTTTCTGCTGGGTGTTGTTTTTCATAGATGTTCATCGATTTACACAGATAATTCTATTTATTTTATACAGTTGGTCCAGGAAAGCTGGGCAGAATAACAAACATCGCATCGTTCTGATTTTTATTTGTCATTTGCAATGTTAACTTTTCCCTCAAACAGCGTCACACCTACTGTGCAGATGGCTGCATGATTTGTATACCAGCCAAAACATTTAAAAGAAATGTCCAGTGTGGGAATATAATAAAATAAGATATAAAATGAAGCATAGGCCGAGTATTCAAATAATAACCTTTTTTTTTTTTTTTTTTTTTTCAAATATGTAGTTTAAACTTCTCTGATGAGTTTTTTTCAGAAATAGTAACCTATCTGACAGCATAGATATGTGCTCAGAGAGACAAAGTTGCACATTTCTGTAGGATTTGGGGCTAACTTCACTCACTAGTTCTTCCACTAGCAGCTGTTGCCTTACCACAATCAAACCATTAAAATATGTAGGTGTGGGCATTTTATCCCAAAACTCAGAAGACAATGTTGGGTGGTGGCTGTTGTGTATCTAGTTATCTGATTCCAGGAGTTGGTCCTGCTATAGGGAGTGCCTCCCTAAATACAGTATATTGCATAAGGTTAAACCTTACATGGCCAGTGTCTAGGAAAATGTATTTGTAAAATAAGTTACATCTTTGTAATATATGGGGTATGCAACACGGTGTATTCTGCAAATATTACCTTTCAGGAGAAAAAGGCATTGGTACGTTAAGTAACTCTGCAAATAGTACCTTTCAAGGAGGAAAGGGTATTGGTACATGACGCAATCAGGATGTTTTTATATTGTAGTTAACTGTAGGTGACAAATTTTCTGTGATGTCAAGATATCTTGACATCTTAACCGTACACTTCTGCTTCTAATACTGTAGAGACCTATGACTAAGATGTAGCACTAGATATAATTTTTATATCACTTTTCCCTAGATTCCTACTGTTTACATTAATGAACCTGACTTTAAATCCAGCGGGAGAGCATCTCATCATTGGATTTTGAATCAAGTTGATTAGTTTGATCTTTAGGTATAACACAAATAAAGTATAATATGCTAAATTACTTGAGTAGTCAGGGCTTGTATTTTGAAAACATTTTACTCAGAGTATTTTATATTTTTTATTTCACAAAGAAGGATTATGTCATGCTTTATATTGCATTAGTATATAGGGTCTACCACATACAGTATTTATTGTATAATCACATGTAGTTTATAGTATTTCTATATATTGGATCCTACATGAATGTGCATCACGGTAAAGAACTTATGATGCATACTATTTTAAAGAAAAAGACTTGATGCTCTTTTTCATTGCAGTGTTTTTTTTTTCTTTTTTCTTTGCATTCAAAGACTTATTTCATGTTTAAATTAGTCTGATGCATAGTACTGCTTTCCTCCATATAGGACGTTTAAAAAATCTGTCCAAATGTTTAAAATTTACATTTTGTGATTTAATTGTGTTTTATCTGCATTCTATTCAAAGAACGGAAGTCAATATGGACAGTGGGTGTCGAGCTTCAGCTGTTCATATTGTTGCATTTGGTGTGCTGATGGGGTTTCGTAGGTCACCTTTAAAATTATGCCTATGACAGCAGTAGACACCTGCCAAGATTGCAAGGTATCTTACAGCTCTCAGGATGAAGCCTATGGCCTGGTAGGCCTCAGTTGGAGAGGTACGCATTTGCCGTACAGCTGGCATCACTGTATGGGGCAGCAGTGTGGGCTGTTAGGGAGTTGGAAGGGAGACAAGCATGAAATTTTCTCTAACCCGAACTGTTTTTTTTTCCAGCTCTGTTGGCTGCTTTTCAGATCCTCGTTATATAAAAAAAAAAAAAAGAGAAAAAAAAATCATCAAGCACCCTTTAATCTGCCTGCGATTACCAGTAGTATAAAAAGAAGAGCATAATGAGGAAAAATGCCTCGTTTTGTTGCTTTCAAAAGCCAACAAATTGGTGTTAACTTGACAGGAAGTAGCTTAATAATTAGATTATTTATTTATTCCTGACACATCCCCCTGTTACTTGTCTCAAGAGACTGTGTAGATGGTACGATTTTCAAGCAGCCATTACTTTGCTGTCTTCAGTGAACAAAGAGTCTACTGTCTATCAGTCAATTAAATGCACTCTTTAAGCAGAGGCAGTGCAGTCCTCAATGGAGAGAGCCCTGGGACATTGTGGCTGATGATGCCTTTCTCAGTACTGTACATCACACTCCACTGCAGTCCCAACAGAGCTGGAATAAAGTCATGCATTAAAATATCACTTGTAGATTTGTTTGCTAATGAAGAGCCATTGAAATGTTTGTCTGTTTCTGTGGCAAAATAATTTATAAAAGGACTACTTGTTTGCATATATTAGTTCATTAGCTCGAAAGTGCTTTTTAGGATTTCCAGAAATGAAAGTCAATGAATTAAAACAAAACAAGTGCATGATCATTCCAGATTACTTTCAAATAGCATCAAAGTAGATTTGTTAACACAATATGTTGTAAATGAGCATGTGGGGGGGTACCAGCATTTTAAATCAATTTCCTGAAGACATTAGTTAATACACAGCCTAATTTCACAGTATTCGATAAATAGGATACCATGCTAGACATCACCATTTATTCAAAGCTGATTTATAGCAAAGTACTTTCAAAAAAGGCCTAACTATTGATAGACTTTAAGAAACAGTGTTTGATGTTTAACAATCTGTTCAGAGGTCCAACAAGCAAGGTAATAAATAAATTTGCAATGGATGACTCTATTAGGACATGCCTCCTGGGCAGAAACAACAAACAACTTTGATGTTCGAAAAGGGCAGTTGAACTTTAAAAATATACCTTTCCTGACCTATCAATGTGGCTTTAGTAAATAGATATTATTCATTCTAGCAGTCCTAACAGCTCTCCAGCTGTTGTGGAACTACACGTCCCATGAGACATTGTAAAACTGACATTCACAGACATGACTAGGCATGGTGGGAATTGTAGTTCCTGAACAACTGGAGGGCAATAGTTTGGAGACCCCTGACCTAGACTAAGATGCTAAATGAGTAGCCAAGCTTTTGAAAAATATACATCATGGGGGAGAAAGTTGGTTACTCAGGCTATAACTAGACTTGCAAATGGCAATTAAACGACTATGCGGTAAGGACTAGTCTTGGTAACTAACCATGCAGGCAAACTTAGAGGCTAAGTTTTTACCCTCCTGAGCACGTTACATATTGCATCCGTATTTAGGGTATAATCTGTTTTGCACCCCCACCTCACCTCAGCCCCCCCCCATCTCCCATTTCCTGTGACAGCGGGTGGGGGTTGTTCTTCCCACAGCGGATGTCCTCTTTTAAAAACTGCATGGCTGTGCAGGGCTCTGCCCGCACAACTGCATATTTCAACGTATAAACTACAAGTCTGCAACATTGAGAATTACAAGTGTTCTGCAATGAACTACCAGGGAGCTGATCAGTGGCCTCATGGTTCATTGCCGAATGAGAACAAAAATGGGGTGGTACTTTACATGTACCTTGCAGGGTCTAATAAATACACATACCAAAATGGCTTAAAAAATAAACAAATATTTAGTCATCAGGGCCTTAGGTTGGAGCACACATTTGTACAAATACTGCAAAGATATACAAACATATTATATTATTATACTATAAAGTGAACCCAGAAAGTTTAACAGAGGAAATGTACTGGAAATGTCATCACTTTTTAAAGGGTTCCTCACCTATATTAATGGCTTACTGGGTTTGCATACTTCCTCCGTCTGTGTCTTCAAATGAATGCCCAGCCACATGCAAGCAGCCATAAGTGGATGTGTATATATATGTATAAGGGAGTCTGTTTCAATTGCAGGGGGAGGGTGGAGGAACCCCTGAGACCGCCCCCGTTGTGCGGATCACAAGCCCAGGGAGGGCCCTGTTGGATCCAGAGGGATGGGAGCAGGCTCATCTGTCCACTGACCTGCCAGTATGAACTATGAGTGGCGGGTGGTATGCACTGGATATAGGGGCTTTCATGGGGTGTATACCGCTGCTTTGGTCTACACCCCATGAAAGTCCCTATTGAGTGTATACCACCAACCACTCATAGTTCATTGACTTTTCCTGCAGCTCAGTAACCATCTGCCCGTATGGGCACATAGCTGTTCTGGGTGACCCACTGATCTCCAAAGCTTTAGTTTTATATAGAACAGAGAAGGTCTTAAGAATCTTTTAAGTGTGTGTTTGTTTTGTTTTTTTCATTTTGGTTGCTATTGTAGAGATCCCCTCCTCCCACTGTCCAACAGGATATGATGTGAAATCTCCCCAATGAAAAGACACACACACACACACACACACTATATATATATATATATATATATATATATATATATATATATATATATATATATATATATATATATATATATATATATATATATATATATATATATATATATATATTATATATATTATTGTTTTATTTTTAAGTAGTGAAGGTAAAGCACGAGTGTTAATCTCCTATATAGGGTTACAGACATAGAAACCTTGTCAAATTTTAACAATGCCCCTCTCAATATAAACTAAAACTTTAGATACAAGAGTCCTCAGAACAGTTTTTACCCTCATAAATCAAAACAAAGCCCTTGTGTTTCTGCCTCAAACTTTTGACTGTGTTTTTGCATCCAGTGCACCACATCTGGATTTTGGCTTACTAAATTCAGAGATGACTTATGAACATATACACTTCATAATCGCAATGAGCTCTCTTCAGTCAATATTCTAGACACCTAAAAATCCTGAGCACAGACTAAAATGTAGTAGTCAACTCTTGCCAATGAGCACTACCACAGTGAGCAACTGTGTATATAGTAAATCTCCATTACTTATGGGTAATAAGTTAACAATGCACACAGGTTTACAGGTTCTTGCATGTGAGGCCTTTAACACATTATAATGGCTAGTTTGAGCAGTTGGATAGACTTTGATGTGGATATGGTCTAAGCAGACACTGCTGGCAGACAACAGTAAGGGAAATTGTGACTTGACTGGTTAGAAAACTGTATTGGTGTCCCAAACTGGGTTTGTTTTGTGGACTTTACTCCTTTTGAAATATTTGTAAGGCTCAAACTTCTAAGCATAAACCGTTATTTTCATCTAGCCAATGACTTGCCAAAAAAAATAAAAAAATACATTCTGTATGCAATTCTGGGAGACCGCTTTGACAGAAGACTTCCAAGTCAAATGTTGAATACCCATATATGGAATAGTGCCTATACTATCTTTATTTGTACCTTGTTTAAAGAATAATCTGTTACTAATACTTTGGTACTATATACCTCTCAGTTGCATAGTTTAAAAGTAGCATTAGCTATGGTTGTTGACAACATGAAGGCTCATTACTCTGTATATTTTACAGTGAGCTACAAAAATGTTTATAGGAAGATGGTAAAAACTTCAGTTTACAGAATTCTGGAAGTAGCTGTTCCCCTCAAGGCCTCATGTACACTGCTGCTGATAAATGGACGTTTAGGAGCAATTGGGCATTTTTTTGATAAAAAAAAAAATATATATTTCTAAACTCCATGTAGGCATTTGAGTGTATACTGATCAGTACAATCTGTTTATCTGGAAATAACTCTTCTAAACTAAAACGCACATGAACGCCGCTTAACGTGGCATGTAAATGTGGCAAAATTGCACCGTTCAGAAGAGGTTTTCAAACGTTCTTTGTACATGAAGCATAACTCTGTAACTTACATGTTTAAATTACTTTTTATAAGCCTTTCTAAAAGTGGGAAAAAGATTGAAGATCAAGCATTTGCCTACCGCTTGGAATGTTTTTTACATTTCCCAATGGGAAGTGAGTGGGTATCTCCCTTTTTTTCTCCTTTCACTAAAAAATCACATCAGCTGTGCATGCAGATTTGTAATAATCTTACATTTATCAATTAATGAATGGAATTATACTTCTAATTACCTTTTTTTCCACTCCCTGGTTGAGTGAGGCACTGGTGACCAGGGACTCATAGATGCATCTGCCTTAGATGTTGTTCGAGGTCAAATTTTCCAAGAGGCATACCCAGAGTTCCAAGAAGTAAACTAAGCTAAATTAATTTGCCCTTACTGAAAATGGCCACTGTGAGAAGAAATGGTACAAAAAGAAAAATGAGGTATGCAAAGAAAAAAAAAGCAATTATCTATAAGTATCCATAGAGTGTTTTGGAAATCGTAAATTAGTAAATTTTGGATGTCCCTTAATTTTCTGTTCCAGTGACAATGTCATTTGGAAAGGTTGAGGGGGGAACTCACCGGTGGTGATACAAACAGCCAAACAAAAGTGTAGTGGTTCTAACTGTTCGATACTTTATGGAAAAGGGAACAAAAGCTTTATCTGGAGATCCACTTGAATGATAAAAAATGTAGAAGTCTTGGAACCATCCAGTCCTACATTGTACTTGATGATATCAACTTGCAGTCGCTGGCTGGAGCTGTAAAGGGGCTTCAGGGGACTGGGCACACAGCATAGAAGAAGCCTGCCAGTATGACTAATGAGCACCTTATTCCTCTGCCCCTATACCTAAAGGCTAAATTCACTTTTATAGAAGAAATAATAAATGCACATATTTTTGAGGGGAGAAAATGCATTTATTCCTGCAGGAGCCTGGAACGAATTGCACCCACGATCAATAGATAAACGGTGCAAGGTGGGTTCCTGCAGACATGTCTTCAGGCTATCAGCCCATACCTCTGTATGTGCTTTTGTTTGAAAATCGGAGGAAATATCCGTAGACTACCTGAGATATCATCAGCATTCCCACAGTCAATTAAAACTGTAGGTCTATCTGCCACGTTGGCAGAGGGTACTTGGAATCTGTGAATGAATTATGTTCTGTGAATGAAGTGCCTCACTGTTTTTAAAAATTGACAGCGAGTTTGGGAAGAAGAACCCCTGCCCGCTGTCACAGATAGGTTGAAAAGGCAAGCAGAAGCTGGAAGATGTTACATGTTCCACTCTAAATATGCAAACTGTGAATATGTGAACTTTAGCATTTAATGAGCAATACCACATGCAGTGTTGGGGGAACTACACTGCAAGTGTAACTTTTTTTTTTTTTTTGACTGGAGTGAATCTTTAACTTATTCATGTTAGTGGATTAGGCCAGCCTTTCTCAACCAGTGTGCTACGTCACACTGGTGTGCCGTCAGAGGTTCTCAGGTGTGCCGCAGGGTCAGTGGAGAGAAGGCTGTCGGATGAGCCTGCTCCCCTGCCGAACTGTGAGAAGCTCTGTCAGCTTCAAAAGTGAAAGTAAAGTGCAGAGGAGTGTGCTGTGCTCTCTGCTTCCCCCTAGAGTGCAGTACCCAGCTGAAAAGGAATCTGGAAAGGTACTGAGCTAGAAGCTAGATTCATTTTAAAATGGCTTTATACATGTGAGTGTCTGTCTGTCGGTATGTGTGTGTGTGTGTGTGTATGTATGTATGTATGTATGTATGTGTGTGTGTATGCGTGTGTAAGCATGTGTCTGTATGTGTGTGTTATTTTTAATCCTGACCCCCCCCCCCCACTCCTGTACCATCAGAATGGCTTTTGTAGGGCTTGTTTGATAGCAGCAAGGACTGCTGCTCCTCTGAAAAGCTTTCAATGCACAGATCGCTTTTCAGAGGTATTTGACAGGCGGTAAAGAGGCATTATGTTGCCTCTTTACCACGTGTTTTAAGCCTGTAAATGCAGCATCACTACACCGCAACTGTGAAATGCACACAGTTGCGGTGTAGTTGCAGTGTAGCATGTGAACACCCCCAGCTGCTGCCTCTGCAGCTAAAGGTGGAGAAGTTGGCGGTGGTAAAAACAGCTCAATCATGTGGTTTTACCGCCCCTATGACATGTGAACAAGCCCTTGGTTCACATCTGTGTAGCTGCAAGTAGGGCAGCCCATTCATTTCAATGGGCTTCCGTACCCACAAAAAATGCAGGGAAACAAGTCCCCAACCTTTTTTTTTTTTTTTTTTTTTTTTTTTATTGCACTGCAGCAAAAGCACCCCACATTTTCCAATGTGTGGGGGTACCATTAAGAATTAATGGTACCCCATAAACAGCAGAGCATTTGTCTGTGTGTCAGGAATTAGCGTGATTTTGCGCGTGTTATGCGACACACCGTAATGTGAACCAAGCCTCAAGACTGAAAATACTTTTTAAGGGTGCCCCGACTGGAAAAAGGTTGAGAAACACTGGATTAGGCTACAGAGGGAGGGGGAATTCTAAGACATGAAAACCAATTAAATGTCTATTTTATTGAAAGAATACAATTTGTCCCTTGTCCACTCCAAACCCGCATTATAATTTGTGCAAGCTTTAGGTTTAAGATTGGGACTTCTTTTACTGCCTAAGGAGTACATGCCACCCTAAAAGATTGCTGCATAGCATGTTGACTGGCTGTTTGTTCATAGTACATTGTTTTAAGTAATTGGTCAGCATGTTCATATATATATATATATATATATTAGCCTATAATAACCTTCATTTTTGTAAGTCAAATTGAAAAATGCTTGCCATGCTGCCCTAGGCACACATTGCTGGTGTCTAACTTAGCAAGTGCACGAATATTGTAAATGATGTTTAATATGCAAGACCTAATGTATGTTGATCTCTGTTTGGGGGGGCAGTGTGGGTTGGGGACTAGGAGAAAATCCCATTTTCCAGCTTGTTTCAAATGTAGTAAAAATGCTGCTTCAGTTGCTTTATGCTACTCACTTAGGGAAAGGTGCTTATACTGTGATAATTATCATCAAGGAATATTAATGCGTTCAGCATTTGTAACCCAAAAACTCATTATAGCTTAAGCTGTGCATCATCTGTGAAGAGAGAACTTTGCCAGAATTCACTCTTCACAGGGGTTGCCTCCTGCTTGCAGCATACAGTAGTGGTCAGAGCATTGTAAGAGGTCACATACGCTATTTTTGAATGCTATAGCTGTATTTTTTTTCTAAATAATTACCTTCTGTTTCAGAAGCCAGTCAGTATCTTTTTAGAATCTAGAAACAATAAGACACAGTAGGATGTTGTGATTTGCAATATATATTCGCCTGACTTGCAAAGATGTGGGTCAATTAAAACTATATTTTTTTAGATATTATTACTCAGTGCATATTTGTATTACTTAAATACAATTTAGAATATTTTACCAAAATATATCCAAAATACTGCCTACATAGTTCTAGCTTATTTGTTGTTTGGTCAATATTTTATGTAAATACAGAAATAAAGCCAATGTTACAGTGGTTAAATATATTTAACAAATTAATTCTCTGGCAAAAAGTCCAGATCTTAGTATACATTTCTACAGGCTGTAGTAGTACCATCCTAATAAAATGAGGGCTGTTCTGTCATCAGTCATGCCAAGGCAGTTGATGCTATCTCTCAGTGTTCTTTAAAAAAAAAAAAAAAAAGACTAGGTCCTTCAGTCCACAAACATTCTGACAGAACTGTATCACCAAAAATCAGAAGTGACCTCAAGTGACATTGGCACCTCTCCCTAGCACATGTAGATTGACAACATTGTACCACCCTGTGCCAAGTTTGAGTATTTTGCAGGGGCTCTTTTCAATGGAGTGTGCTTGCCCATGTTACCAACCTGAGCCTTTGCAGCTTTTCATTTCCCTAGGTTTTAAAAAGGAAGCAGACCATGTGTCATAATATGACTAGATTTTTTAAATGATTTTGTGGTGGCTTCACATGTATTTTGACCATTTTTATTGGCCTTCCAGGGAACTGTGTTGTGGTTAAGGACGACAAATTCAGATTCCATGGACACAGGGCAATCTGTAAAGTTTGTAGGACTGGTTTGGACCAAAAATATGCAACACATAACCTGGCAGCAAACCACATTTCCAGCAGGTCCAGAAAAAAACGATGTAGGAAATTGGCAATGTTGGGGTGCAGTACCAATAGATAACATTTTGGCAGCTGGACTCCTGAGATCTGTTACTGGTGGATGACTTATGAGAAAGACCTGAAGTAATGGCACAACTGAAGAATCTTGAAAGGACCCAATGAAGAGTAATTGGGGTCAAGGATCATTTGGGCCACTGACCATCAAGCCTGATAAACTGTGGGGCATGAAGTCTGTTCTTTTAGGTGCAGGAGGTAAATGTCTCATCTTGCAATCCTAAGACGACTTGGACCCCTTTCACACTCGAGCTCTTTTCATGCATTTTAGGGCTAAAAAAAGCACCTGAAATGTGCCTCTCATGCCTCCCCAGTGTGAATGCCGAGTGCTTTCACATTGGGGTGGTGCGCTCGCAGGATGGAAAAAAGGTCCTGTAAGCAGCCTCTTTGTGGCGGGTGGGAGCAGTGTATACACCGCTCCTAAAAATGACTGGGCAGTGCTGCCAAAGCACCTTTGGCAGCGCCGCAACACAGGTGCTTGTTAAACTTTCCTCGGCCGCTAGCAGGGGTTAAAAGTGCCCTGCCAATGGCCCAAAAGCGCCGCCATAACAGTAAAGCTTTACCGCTACCGCCCACACCACCCCAGTGGGAAAGGGCTTTTAAGGTCGTCAAGGATTGGAAAGAAGAGGATAAGGAAAGTCCATGGAAGGTGAATACATAATTACACATGTGCCAGGTTGGGGCAGTAGTAGAGAGTTTATGGAGAACGCGAACCAAAGGTTCTGAGCACAAGGGAAATGCATGCAACCGTAAAGGGGGAATAGCTTGTTCCGAAGAAACCCTCACCTTAATTTGTAATCCTTTTTCAGCCCTATTTGAACTTTTAGATCAAGAAAGTCAGAAGTTTTTTTATCTACATACTTGTTCCATGCCATTGACTTGAAGTATTAAAGCTATAGGGGAAGCATGAAAGCCAGACTTTCAGCATTTTCAGTAAGGGTCATGAACCGTGGCAGCCTCAAGTTTCTCTCATGAGATATATATATATATATATATATATATATATATATATATATATATATATATATATATATATATATATATATATACATACATACAGTGTGTTTGTATGTCTTCACTTTTCTTTATGAAATATGGTTGTCCTGTTTGGGCTACACCATGTGCAGAGCCAAACGCCACATACCTTGCTAAGACATACTCAAGCCTATAGCTTTCATTCCCCTTACTCCTACTGTTGTCCACTGTAAGCACGATCATAGCAAGCTATTTGTATTTTTATGCAAAGGCTTACATTATTTTCTCATATCCAATATACATTAAACTACTATCTTCTAGCATTGGTTTCCATAAGCAAATTTTCGATTTCTAAACACGTGGTAGATATGTCTAGGATGTCCCTGTGAAAGTAATTAGCCTTGTTCTCTGGTGGATAAATACTATTTGTGTGGTAAAACATTAATGATGCTTAATAGAGAAATAGCTAAACTATAACAAAGATGCAATTTGATCAGTAATATTGAGTACAATGTAAAATATTATCCACATTTCTTTTTTCACTGCACCTCCATTCAAAGTAATTTTTTTAATTATTACTCATATTTAACAGTAATTTATTTAATGATTAAATTAAGTCCTATTTGTGTATTATTGTCCCACTAGATTTGATGTAGGGTGCTTATATGCGCCTGTGCCCAGACAATATATATTAAAGTTCTTTGTTTTTTTTTTAATAATCATTAAATTAGCTTTAAAACAAGCCACCCGACCTCTTAAGCTGATTTTAATGTGAAGCTATCCCTTCTCAAAGACCACAACAAGGGGACTTTAATGTCTGGTTTCAGTTGGTTCACCTGCTAGTTGTTTACGTTAGCTAGCTGGCTGATAACCTGCCAAGATCTGTTCTCCTAGAAAAAAAACACTGCTTTGTTGTAAACTTTGAAGACTAATTTATTTACAATGCGTATAGATAAATTATAACACTTTTTTTAAATAACTTTTGCTGCTTGTTCATCCTATGTAAATACTTTAGTGTGTGTTCTCTAGACATGGCACAGATTCACTTTAGGTTTTATATGTACTTTAGTTGAAATTATGCAGGGCTCTGTGTGTTGCCATTGCTGCTAGATGAAATGCCAATGCCTAAATCCAATGGTCCTCACACTGTAGACTTTTGGTTGCTTTTTAACTGGTCCTGGGGCACTATTCTTCCAACTGATGCCAACAACCGGAAACTATTCCTCTCATGACACCAATGATGGGGCACTCTTCCTCCCACTGACATCAACAATGGAACACTCTTGCTCCCATGGACACCAGTGATGGGGCATTATTTCTTCCATTGACACGAAGGCCCCTTTCACATGTACGAATCCTGTGAGGATCTGTACATGTGTATCTGCTTGCTCAGCGGGGATCGCTCTGTTGATCTCCGCTGAGCCGACAGATGACAGGGCAGTACCCGCACACTGTGCAAGAGACTACCCTGTCTGTTCTCCGCTCTCCTCTATGGGGGGATCGGATGAACACGGACCGTCTGTCTGTGTTCACCAGATCCGCTCTGCAGACGGATGGAAAAATAGGATTTTCCTCCGTCTGCAGAATCGGAGGATTGTGGACACTATAAGGAGATCGGGTGTCAGCGGATGACACCCGCGATCTCATTAGGGATTAATGTATGTCCCTTTTTCATCCATAAATAGATGGATGAAAAAGCAGGTGTGAAAGGGGCTTAACAGTTCTTCCCACTGACATCGGTGATGGGTCACTAGTCTTTCCTTTGTCACCAAGGATGGGGGCCTGTGTTCCTTCCACTGACACCAATAATGGGACTCTATTCCTCCCTCTGACATCAATGATGGGCCATTATACCTTCTCCAACTGACCACAGCTGTTGGGCACTTATTTTTTCTTAGTGCTCACCGCTCCTAGGACGTTCTTTAACCCCCATTGACCACTGAGCCTTGGACATTGTTTAGTCCTACTGACCAATGACACTGGTCACAGTTCTGTGCTGCTAAAATCTGAAAGGACAGTGAACTGGCCCTTTTTTTTAAAAAAAACTGTTTGAGTAATGTAACCACATTACTAGTTTTTGCATTGTTAAACTGTTTTAATTTCTTTTATACCAGTGTCTGATATCTAGCTGGCAGAATATTGTAAGGGAATTCTAAAGCCAATATTGATGTCCTTTACTGGCTAAGTGAATATACTTTTACTACAAGCTTTTAAAAATGATTTGCTTTTTCAGATGCACAAAATGGAATTTTCAGACATCCCAATACTTGCCTATTTTGGGTTGTGAAAGAATAGTCTTGGCCTAGTGAGCAATGTCATGGATATAGTTTTGAATAAAAAATAATTCGTCATGCTCACAAAACTAATTTATAAACGGGATTGAACTGTATTTTGTTGTTTTTTCCCTCTGGGGCCCACCTTTAACATATCTGAAGACACTGGCCAGTCATTGTCATCTTACGGCGTACCTTAGTAGGGTCAAGTAAAGGTCTAATGATGTTATGGACAGGTTTTAATTGGCAAGTGTTGAATGTTACTTTCAGTCATTTGCTGTAGTTTCATGGCTGAAAGGTGCTTACCGGGTCATATTACCCAGTTCAAAGGGTCTTTGAATAAGTTGTGGTGGATCAGTCATGAAGTTTATTAAACTGAAATTCTTTTATGAAACCTTTCATTATTTCTTTTTTCCTGGTGTTTTTCTCCTCCAGCCGGTTCGTTTTTACAGAGAAGAATTTCATATGGTATCATTTCGTTTAATTGCCGAGTTTAACATTGCAAACCTGTGCTTGTGCTTTTTCCACTAAAGTCTGGCATGCTTTTGGTTAGGACTTTCAAGTGGAGACATTAGATCTGCCCAGCAAGGCAGAGTTTCACTCAGCGGATGAATCATTCTGACTAGGCCTCCTCTGCAATTGAAGCACATGTACTCATTAGAGGAAAGCCTAAAATAAAAAAAATCTACACTGTAGAGGAAGCTTTGTGTCTGAGTTGTAGAAGCAGACATTTTCTTTTAGTGCAATGGACTCTTTATGCAAAATCAATTTTCTAATTATTTCAATCTCAAGACATATTGATTGCCTAAATATATTACTGCATCCATATTCACAAAACATTTAGTCACACATCCAAAGAGGTACGGTATCAAATGAATCTGGAGTACTGTTTGCAGACACATAGCTTTACCCATATTTAACCACATCAATACTGGGCTCTTTCGCCCCCTTCCCAGACCAATTTTCAGCTTTCAGCGCTCTCACACTTTTAAACCGGGAGTTCACCCTATCAACGCAAAATGCCTGTCCCGATTTTTTTACCCCCGTACTCACCTTGTACTCGTACATCGAAGATACCGGGGAATGGGCGTGCCTATGGAGACGGAGGATGATTGACGGCCGGCTCTGGCGCGTCACGCTTCTCCGGAAATAGCCGAAATAGGCTTGGCTCTTCACGGCGCCTGCGCATAGCCTGTGCGCAGGCGCCGTGAAGAGCCGAGACCTACTCCGGCTGTCTTCGGGGAGAGTGACGTGCCAGGGCCGGCCGTCAATCATCCTCCCTCTCCATAGGCACGCCCATTCCCCACGGGAGCCGAAATCTACAATGTACGATTACAAGGTGAGTCCGGGGTTAAAAAAATCGGGACAGGCATACTGTAGCTCGCGCTACAATGCCTGTCTCGATGGTAAAATCAAGTCAGTGAGGGTGAACTACCGCTTTAATGACAATTGTGCGGTCATGCTACACTGTACCCAAATGAATTTTTTTATCATTTTGTTTGCACAAATAGAGCTTTCTTTTGGTGGTATTTATTCATGACTTTGCGATATAAGCAAAAAAAAAAGCAGAAATTTGGAAAAAAAAACAATTTTCTTACTATTTTAAAAGAAATCCAATAAAATCGAATTTTGTCATAAATTTAAGCCAAAGTGTATTCTGCTACATGTTTTTGGTAAAAAATCCTGTTAAGTGTATAATGGTTTGTGTGATCACGGACATATGTACGCAAATGATCATGTACAGATGTGTGCAGGAGATCACGGACATGTGTGCAAATGATCATTGGGACATGTGATTTTACTGTTACATATGTGGGGACCAGGTGTTTTTACTATGTGGGGACATGTGTGTATGGGGACATGTGTGTTTACTGTGTGTATTTTACATTGTGTGTGATACTAGGCTGGTGATCAGTGAGTAAAAAGCTGTAAAACACAGCTCATACTCACTGATCACCAGCTGGGCTGCAGCGAGCCCTCTCCTCACCGATAACTTTTGTGTGAGGAGAGGCGAGCCAATCGCCTAGCAACCGGCTTTGTGTTTACATCACATGATGGCTGTGATTGGACATGGCCGTCATGTGATCAGGAGGGCCAATCACAGAGCCCTCCTGCTGACCTGAGATGCGCCGTGTCCAGGTAAAACGAGTGCATCGGAACGCTCGCGTGTGATCCCCCTCCTTCTGAAGGACGTTCCTGAACGTCCACTCAGGAGAGAGCGCCCGCCCAGCCGTATATGTACAGTGGCCGGGTGGGAAGTGGTTAAAGAAAACATGATATGCAAAATACAGGCAATGGACATTAAAATGCTGTTTTATTGAGGACAGCTACCCTTTGCTATGTGAATCATATATATATATATATATATATATATATATATATATATATATATATATATATATATATATATATATAATATATATATTTTTTTTTTTTTTTATAAACTGACGTTTTCTTTTGAAATAATCTCCTGAAGCTCTGGTTCCAATAGAATGCAAGTTATGGTGGGAGGGTTACACTTTTTTCTCTGATGTGCAAATGAAGAAACTACAACCTCCATGACTTTAGCTGATGTGCAAGACCAAGCAGTTTCAGTCAAAGACAGTTGGTTGGCCGACCACCGATTGTCAAGTTAGGAGCTTCTAAATCTGCAGGGACAACACTATTAGCTAATGGGGGCTAATGGATTTGTCGGAAGGATCTACAGGTAATGGGCAATGCTTAGAAAAAAACACCAAAATTATGCCAGATTATTAGAGACCCTGTCACTGACATAAACGTTGCAGAAAAATCAAGTATTTTAAAATTTTACTTTCAGAATTTTTCCTTTTATACTAACAATTTTTTAATTAACTCACAATGTGCCTGTGAACCTGCTAGTAAATTTTAACTTGTCCATTTTTGGCACAGCCCCCTCCCCCCTGCTATGTCATAGCACTCTTCTCTTCTAGGAGTGTTTAATTACTGTCTGTTCTGGACCAACTCCTCTGACCCTCCCATCACCTCCCTGCATAATCTTTAATGTACTTGCCAGAATACTACACAGTGTCACTAAAGTGCTAGATCTACTGTAAGTCTGCGTTGACATCACACCTAAGATATTGTGCAGTCTCTGAGTCTTTGGATGTCTATGCAAGGGTGGCGTTTAGGACTCATTCGCATGGGTGCAGAGACAAACTTCAACAGATTTCCACGTACTTCTGTGTCTGGGAGTCACAGGTGTCTGCATTCAGCCATGACCAGCAGCCTGTCCAAATCAATGACAAGCTGACAGATGCTGTGACTGTACAGGTGTAACCACACATCCAAATGCTTACCCGCATACAAGGATGGGTGAGTGGCTATGGGTGCAAACTGTCTGCATCCAGGGCTGATAATCTGTCCCTTGATCTATGTAATCACTCAGATGTACAGTTACATCCAGTCACAGTGTGTCAGTTCATCATTGATTAGTACAGGCTGCCAGCCGCAACACCTATGACACCTGGTCACAGAAATATGCTGCATTCTGTCGGTGTATGACCCATGTGAATGAGCCCCTACAGGTAAATTACATGCCTAAAATAGATTACATGCACATACAATCTTTTATATTGTTAAAATTAATGGTCTAGCAACAGGGTCTTTTTATAGTTTTTATCCTGTATAACATTTATTTTTATTGATTCATATACGTTATTTAAAGTAGACCTGTGAGTAAAGTGGGAGCTTCCACCAAAAATTATGGGCCCGATCCACAAAAGGGATACGCCGGCGTATCTACTGATACGCCGTCATATCCCTGTTTCTATCTATGCGACTGATTCACAGAATCGGTTACGCATAGATATTCCTAAGATCCGGCAGGTGTAATAGTTTTACACTGTTGGATCTTAGGATGCAGTACCTCGGCCGCCGCTGGGGGCATTTCTCGTCGAAATTCCGCGTCGGGTATGCAAATTAGCACTTACGGAGATCCACAAAGCGGTTTCCCTTTGTGAAGTCTCCGTAAGTTGTTAGTTTGCAAACGCAAAATTAGGGCTACTTTTACAAAGTGTAAAGTTAGTACACCATGTAAAAGTAGACCCTTCTTTCCCGCGACGCTGTCAAAACTCGGTAAAACTTAGGTAGAAATTTTGCGGCAGTGTAACTTAAATAGGAAGATTTAAGTTAAGCCCGCTGGCTGTGGATCTGGCCCATTGTTCTTCCCACAGCCCCCATTCAGCCCCCCCCCCCCATGCAATGTAGGTGCCAGTGGGGAGGTTCCAGCATTTTAATATGCAAAAGCTTTTGGTAGACCAGGAAGCTGAATACAGAATTTGGGGCAGCAGTATATCAGCATACTAGAGGTTCATGCACGCACTTGATGGTACCTGTAATCTTACACTCAGCCCAATTATATTGGGCTTTGTATTTGGTTGAGAGTAAGTGTCCTGCACATGCCCTTCCAGCGTTGCCCCAACTTTCAAGCTTGTGGGCATCTTTCACAATACAGTGCTTGCTGCTTGAGCAATCCGTCACTTGATCTGAGTGATGTTAAATGAAGGAGACCATTAAAACATACACAGAAATTCCGTGGACTCCAGCGGCGAGTTTGGTGGTAATTGAGAAAAGCATTGATTTTAATGGATAGGGATAAGCAGTTGGATCTAACAAAGCAGTATGTATTTCAAATTGTGCTGATGTGTGAGCATAAAGATCAGGAGTCCTGTACATTTTCAAATGTTTTATCTTCCCATAATTTTTAAATAAGAAACTGCTGAAATTCTAGCGTAACCAAGCTAACTCACACGTTGCGCTTTTTTCCATGCAATGAATGATGATATGCAGTGCAGGACCGGGACAATATGATGTCTGAGCCCACCTCTTCTATTACCCCTGACTCACAGTGTCACCTTTATATCTTAATGCATCTGGGGATCAAAGATTTTTATTTATTTTTTCTTGATCAGAAATGCTTTGCTATTAATGGGCAAGTGGCCTCTAAATGTCTGAATTTTCCACATGTGTCTGTTGGGGAACTATAGAGTATATTCACAATAAAAGGGCTGTTATGTTACTTTGAATTGTGACCATTTAAATTTAGTGAACATCTTTACAGAAGTAGATATTTTACGTTAGTATGGAAGACCTTCTTTTACTGGTAGATGGGTCCATACATTACTTTTATGTAAATGAGTAGCGCAGTTGAACCTTCTTATAACGGAAGGTATTTACATGTTGCATTCCCCAAAATGTGCTAAAAATAGGGGGATTATTCCTCATTTGTGGATAGTGGATGGAGTCGTACAAAATCATTCCTTTTGTCCCAAGACTCAAAATATCTAGGACTGCTGATGTTTACTATATGACAATCAGATCGCATTGAACTTTTTAAGGACTTGCACATTATCAAAAAAATACTATTTTCGATTCTCCCTGAACTTTTCAGTTATAGCACAAAATATTTGATTAACACTTGTTTATATGTAAATTGCTGTGGTAATAATTTATCATTTTGAGCATATTGCTGCTATGAGTGTGTGTCACCGCGACACGGAATAAACTGGATGGACTTGTGTCTTTTTTTTCAACCAGACTATGTAAATATGTAACAATGCACATGATCATTTGTAATATGGATTTCAATGTTTTGTTCTTTTTAATGGGAAGATATAAGGCTTTAGTTGAGATAACGGAATTAGTACACATAATATTATATAACTACATTAGGGGAGATTTGGATGCAAAATAACCATATGTTACAAAATATTTTTTTGTGGTAGTTTAGGAAAGTGATGATTACAGGACATTTTAGCCCCACTGGCTTAATTTACTATTAATGGTTTGTTACCTGCTTTACATTTTGTTTTTAATGTTTATGAGCTAAATGTTTGTGGGAGTAAAGTTGTAGGGATAAAATATACACTGATGTTTTTGTAAAAGATTGTTTGTATGCCAGTATAATAATTTCTATCAATACGAGATGCCATGTTTTTCTCAGTGTACTGCAACATGCAAAAAGGAGATTCTCCGCCATCTATTTAATAAATGTGGCTTATTTTTTATGTTTTAGTAAACCATCCAAAACCTTAAAGTGGATTAAACTATACCCAGTGAAGTGAACAGCCTCAGATGATTACACAGAGATAAAACAAATCTAACTGCATAAGTTCTACATGTATATTTGCTGTCTTCAGCTTGCTATATTTTTTATAAAGTGCACATCATGTTAGAATTTGTTCTTCCTGTTCCAGCAGGGGGAGGCGAATGTCAGCATTCACTGTGTGACAGCTAGTTGGAGGAAAGGCAGCCCCCCCTCCAAATAGGAAGAAGAACAAAGCTACTTGCAGAGCTGTGCTGTGAATAGACCAGCTCTCTATATAGCACCTTTCCTGACACAAATTTCCAGCTACTTTTATCTCCTGTGTCAGTTATGCTGATAACAGAAGAATGGAGCAGCAGAAAGACACAGGACTCAGGGTTTTGAAGAAAGATAAGAAAACAGTGTAGATATGTGCCTAGGTCAAATTTCATGAATCGGGTTTACAGTCACTTTAAGGTGCTTAGGGTAAGTTTTTGGTATTGGCACAAATATAAATTATTTCCCCATCAAGATGCTTTCAACATTCAGATGTCGGTTGTCGATATCCAGCACTGGTTTGAATCTAATAGAGGACCTTCTCAGTGACTTGAGGGATCTTGCATCTGGGCAAAAAAAGGATCAGATGGCACTTTTTGTGTTTAGGTTTAAGTTTTTATGTCTGCTCAGGGCAGTTGCCCCCAGGATTGCAAGTTATTTTCTTGTCTCAAGCCGCGTACACACGACCATTTTTCATATCATGAGAAAAAAATTATGTTTTTTTCAACGTGATTCTTGTCAAGCCTGCCTTGCATACACACGATCGGGGGTAAATAATGCTTGCGCAAAGCGCGGTGACGTACAACACGTACGACGGCACTATAAAGGGGAAGTTCCATTAGATTGGCGCTACCCTTTGGGCTGATTATGCAAATTTTCCTTCTCATACTGTAACTTGCTACTGAGCATGCACGTTTTTTTCCCCATCGTTAAAGCCTACACAAGACTGTTTTTCACGACGTGAAAAACGACAACGAGCAAAAATAGAGCATGTTCTAAATTTTTAATGCCCATTTTTCACGTCGAGAAAAATGCTCTGGAGCCTACACACGATCGTTTTTAATGACCAATTAAAAAAATTGCATTTTTCTCGTCATGTAAAATGGTCGTGTGTACGTGGCATTAGAGTGGTTGTAAACCTCAGTCATGGAATATGAGCAAAGCACATATACCTGTAGTGTTTATGTATCTCTCTCCAAGGCTCTAAGGCCCCATACACACGATAGAATTTATCCGTGAATACGGTCCAGCGGACCGTTTCCGTGGATAAATCCTCTCGAGGATTTTGGCGGATTTTCATGCGATGGAGTGTACACACCATCGCATTGAAATCCACGCCGAAATCCTCTGGCGATGACGTGTCGCGCCGTCGCCGCGATTATGACGATTAGGACTCAGGGTTTTGAAGAAAGATAAGAAAACAGTGTAGATATGTGCCTAGGTCAAATTTCATGAATCGGGTTTACAGTCACTTTAAGGTGCTTAGGGTAAGTTTTTGGTATTGGCACAAATATAAATTATTTCCCCATCAAGATGCTTTCAACATTCAGATGTCGGTTGTCGATATCCAGCACTGGTTTGAATCTAATAGAGGACCTTCTCAGTGACTTGAGGGATCTTGCATCTGGGCAAAAAAAGGATCAGATGGCACTTTTTGTGTTTAGGTTTAAGTTTTTATGTCTGCTCAGGGCAGTTGCCCCCAGGATTGCAAGTTATTTTCTTGTCTCAAGCCGCGTACACACGACCATTTTTCATATCATGAGAAAAAAATTATGTTTTTTTCAACGTGATTCTTGTCAAGCCTGCCTTGCATACACACGATCGGGGGTAAATAATGCTTGCGCAAAGCGCGGTGACGTACAACACGTACGACGGCACTATAAAGGGGAAGTTCCATTAGATTGGCGCTACCCTTTGGGCTGATTATGCAAATTTTCCTTCTCATACTGTAACTTGCTACTGAGCATGCACGTTTTTTTCCCCATCGTTAAAGCCTACACAAGACTGTTTTTCACGACGTGAAAAACGACAACGAGCAAAAATAGAGCATGTTCTAAATTTTTAATGCCCATTTTTCACGTCGAGAAAAATGCTCTGGAGCCTACACACGATCGTTTTTAATGACCAATTAAAAAAATTGCATTTTTCTCGTCATGTAAAATGGTCGTGTGTACGTGGCATTAGAGTGGTTGTAAACCTCAGTCATGGAATATGAGCAAAGCACATATACCTGTAGTGTTTATGTATCTCTCTCCAAGGCTCTAAGGCCCCATACACACGATAGAATTTATCCGTGAATACGGTCCAGCGGACCGTTTCCGTGGATAAATCCTCTCGAGGATTTTGGCGGATTTTCATGCGATGGAGTGTACACACCATCGCATTGAAATCCACGCCGAAATCCTCTGGCGATGACGTGTCGCGCCGTCGCCGCGATTATGACGCGGCGAAGTGCGCGACGCTGTCATATAAGGAATTCCACGCATGCGTCGAATCATTACGACGCATGCGGGGGATCCCTTCGGATGGATGGATCCGTTGAGTCTATACAGACCAGCGGATCCATCCGTTGGGATGGACTCCAGCAGATGGATTTGTTCTGCATGTCAGCGAATATTCGATCTGCTGGAATCCATCCCAGGGGATAAATATCCGCGGAAACAGATCCGCTGGCGTGTACACACCATAGGATCTATCCGCTGAAACCCATCTGCTGGGATTTTTCAGCGGATGGATTCTATG